>NC_058419.1:126012072-126020207 GCF_002201575.2 Neomonachus schauinslandi
ATCCGTCCGTCCATCCATATCTTCTATCTATCTATCTATCTATCTATATCTATCTATCTATCTATCTATCTCTTATACATCTGTCATCAATATATCTATCATCTCTTTATCCATCCATAAACCCACCCACTTGCCACAGTCTCATTCTCTGGATGTGAGGACCCACGTGGCCTGCACCCCCAGCCCCAAATGCAAGCCCCCCAGAGGCTCCTGCCTTTTCCTGCCTCTCCAGCCACCCCCAAGAGCATGAAGCTCTTATGTGCTTGCATTCCCGGGCCATCACTAGCCTGAGGAACACTCCCGATCCAAAGCTGCAAGAGCCCAGTGGAATCTGTCCCCTCTTGTGACCCTTGATCCCTGTGTCCCCTGTTGATTTCCAACCCTCTGCAAAGACAGGCACTTCCAACCTGCACCCCAAAGGTAAGGGAGTGACACAGCCTGCATATTCTTACAGAATCTGTGTGTTCACTCACCCTTCATTCCTTCCTTCCTTCCTTCCTCCCTCCATCCCTCCCTCCCTGCATCTCTTTCTTCTTTCTTTTTTTTTAAAGATTTTATTTATTTATTTGACAGAGAGAGACACAGCGAGAGAGGGAACACAAGCAGGGGGAGTGGGAGAGGGAGAAGGAGAAGCAGGCTTCTTGCCGAGCAGGGAGCCCGATGTGGGCTGGGACCCTGGGATCATGACCTGAGCCGAAGGCAGATGCTCAATGACTGAGCCACCCAGGCGCCCCTTTCTTTCTTTCTTTCTTTCTTTCTTTCTTTCTTTCTTTCTTTCTTTCTTTCTTTCTTTCTTTCTTTCTTTTCTTTTCTTTCTCTTTCTTTCTTTCTTTCTTTCTTTCTTTCTTTCTTTCTTTCTTTCTTTCTTTCTTTCTTTCTCTTTTCTTTTTTTTCTAAAGCAGGTGCAATTCCTTACAATTTCTTAAAACTGGGCATTAAAACTCAATGGTTTCAACCTAAACATGGTTGAAATGGCAGATTTTGTGTTATATATATGCATATATAGTACCATAAAATATTAACTTTTTAAAAAATCAGCTATCAAAATACAGAAACTCAGTTCGTATTTGTCAACTCCGCCTGAATAGCTTTCGCAACGTGAAAATCCCCCAGTGATGCCTCACGAATCCGGCATTTATTCTTGATCTTGGTGGTGAGGGGGCGCTTGCAAACAGAGCCCCCAAATGCAAACCCCTGCAGGGTGGGGTGGCAACGAGATATTTCTAGACACAGCTATTCAGATGCATGTTTTCTGCATCCCCTCCCTCACACCAGCAATGACGGTCTCTGTCCCTTGTTCTGCATCACGTAAAGAATGTGATGTCACCTCCATGAATAATGCAGGGTCCCACTTATATTTCTAGGTGCATGGAGGGTCTGGTGGACCACTGGAGCTGCTTCCGACCCATAAAAGATACGGACACTGGCCAGTCAGAGGGTCCGCTCTGTGCATGCTCTCCTAGACCCCGTGCCTTCATTTCCCCCTAGGACCCACCTGTCCCCACCTGAGACCCCTTGCTACCAGACACCTGTGATAAACAGCCTCTGTTTGGGTGTCGGCCTCGTGGGGTGGAGTTCTGCACCAGCCAGAGGTCAGCTGTGTGGCCTTCGGCTTGGTCAACACCAGCAGAGCCCCCAAACCCTGTCTTGTCAAGGGGCCGGGCGACCTCAGCTTCCCACGGCCAGCTCGACAAGGACCCTATTCCCTGCACTTCTGCAAAATTGAGATGAAATTTACATAACAGAAAAGGGAACGATTTGGGGCCACTGAGTACATTCACAGTATTGCGCAACCGGGGCCTGTGTCTGGTTCTAGAACATTCCCAAACCCCCCCAAGGAGACCCCATCCTCATGAGCTCTGTCTGCCTGTTTTTCGCCCCAGCCTCTGCTGACCATTAACCCTCTCTGTGTCCATGCATTTGCCTGCTGGGCACATTTTGTAACAATGGGATCGTGCACAATGGGGCCTCACGCATCTGCTTCTCTCCCTGAGCATTGAGTCCTCGAGCTCTGTTAGCCAGGTGGCAGGTGTCAGACCTCCGTTCCTTTTCGGGGCTGAGTCCTATTCCCCTTTGCATTTGCTCTGAAATGCACCCCTACGTGCTAGGTGTGCATTCGAGGCACCACCCGCTGCATGCACACACATCTGTGCGGCTCATCCCCATCGCCAATGGCAAGACCCCATAGGGCGCCTCTGTCCGTCCCCACCTCCACGTAAGTCCAGCACGACTTTGACGGTTATTCCGTGGACCGCTCATAAATATGTTTGCATCCCAGTGCTGTTTCTGGCCCGTAGACTTGGTCCCTGGCAGGACGGGGAGAGTCCCATAAAAACCTGAGCCGAGATGGGGGGTGGGTGCGAAGCGGCAGGGAGACGGGCGGGATCTGTGGGCCATCTGTTGCAGAGGGCAGCTCACGGCGACCCGGGCCCTTTCTGACATGCTCGGCGCTGGACACCGGCCCATAGCTCATTCTTGCCCTCTGCTTTCCCCGTCTCATTATGGGGATTTATTTCCCCGCTTTGTAGTCGGCGGAACCCCCGTCCTAATTGTTTCTTCCATGTGTTGTAAATCTGTCTGCCATTCAGTAAGACATGAAGCCGGGACCAGGCAATTTCCTCTCCTACCCCTCGCGCCGGGGCCCAGCGGACCGAGTGTTGAAATAAAATGAAACATGTTTGCACCCCTTCCCTACGTTCATGCCAGCCTCCTTCACTCCAGGAATTTTTAATACTTGGGCCATACCCTCCACATGAGGTCATCCCGGGATCTAATTGGAACCGTGGTCTGTGGGGCCTGAGCGGCCGCCTCGCAGCTAACTCCAGCCCCCGCCCCCCTCCAGCTCAAAGGCCCTCATTGTGTCATGCCTCATCTGCTTTTACAAAGTCTTGCAGCCAGTTCACAAATTCTTTCTGAGGTTCGCGTTGCAATGAGCCCGCCGGGAGGGGCCCCTTGAAGACCCCACAGCAAACCGGCCCGAAGCGAGCCAATGTGTGCTGTGGCCACGGTGGAGGAGGGGCGGTGACCCCGCCGGTGTCCATCCCGCCATCCCTGTCTGCACCTGGACCTCAACCACAAGCCTGTTGGCAGCTTGTAACCCCCTCCAGGACCTGCTACAACCCGCGTCTGGGAATATATACCCTGTATCTGATCGCTGAGCTCGGGCTTGAACAAAGTTGCAACTAACTAGCCATTTGCACGTTTGCAAAACTTTTCTGTGCACGGGGCTAGAGCTGGCCGGCAAGAGCGCAGGAAAGCGCACGCACGCTCAGATTCGAGGCACACGGCACCCGCCGCGGGGCCCGCGTGGAATGTGCTTATCCCAAAAAATTGTCCGCCGCTGCCCTGATATTCATGACTAGCTGGGGATCCTGGGATTCATCGGGCACCCATGTTCATGGCTCCGGTCGTGGGCTTCCCCACCACAAAGCAGAGACCACTGGCCCTCCCCTCCACTTGCCTTAGATTCTTAATCTACCGTGAGGCAGGCCGCTCCTGCCCCCGGGCGGCATTGTGCAGAGGTCAGAAAGGTCAAAAATCTGACATCCCGTGGATGCACCTGCAGACACATTGCTGTGTAACCAGCTGAAGCCACCTGTTGACAGGTGTCTCTACCAGCTCAGGGACATCACTGGGTTCTCAGCATTTATGCTGGGACCTGCTGGCTTTCTTGCACCCTTAAATCCTAATGTGGCTTCTCTGTTTCCATCAGGAGACCTGCATCTTTTGCCCAGCACGTCCCTAGGACACGCATGCGTGTGCACGCGCACCAACATACTCACACAGGAGGTGTGTCCAGCACGTGATTCTCATATCCCTGACTTCATAGGGAGACCAGAAGCAAACCCTGCAGCCTCCAGACGGTACAGACAGAATTATGACAAACTGCATAAATATGTGCAAATTGTTCAAATGATGTCATGCGCCCTGAGTCCCCCGCCCCCACCCCTCCTGAGCTGGCAGAATGCTCCCGCGAAAGATCGGGCCAGGACTTGCTCTGAATTCAATTGAGGCAATTACACCCAATTTGCTTAAATATATCACGGAGAGAAGCCTATCGGTTGATTTCAATCGCATTAACAGATTTATCTCCTGCCAGGACTGGATTGCATGGCATGGCACACGGGCAGCCTCCGGGAGAGACGCGGGGGTCCCCTGCGCCCCGAGGGGCGTCAGAGGGTCTGTTTGGTGTGTTACGGTCCTGGGGGCTGCTCCCGGGTGCCGGGAGGGGTTCCCTCAGGAGCACCTGTTGGATGTCAAGAGGCAACCGTGGGACATGAGGTTTGCCAAACAAAGAAGAGGTTCTGAGTGCTTTGGGAGTGACGTCTAGCAGTTCCCAGGGGATGTGGTTTGGGGACGTCTGCAGGGAATGCAAACCCAGCGACTCACCCCCAAGCTGTCTTTGGGGATTCATTACCATCATTTCTCTCCCATTTGTTCGTCAGCCTCGGGACGTGCTGGGACGCACGTGTCCCGAGCTTCAAATGTGCAGATGCCCCTGACCCCCGGATCCCAAACAGGACCCATCTGTGGGCACACTGGTTATCTCCTGGTCTCTGAGAAGCATGCACTGGGGCCAGTGGACTTTGAGGCTCTGACACGATGTCATGCAAACTGTCCTGTGGTGGTGAGTGTCCCCTGAATGACCAAGCATGACGATGACCGGTTGTGTGGGTTGGAACGTTTGGCCATAGTGCATATTTGGCATGCGCTGGGCCGAGTTCAGCTCCACAAGGGCGTCCCTCGTGGCATCCCAGAGTAAGCATCACCTTGGAGGCCCCAGGTGATGTTCAAGTGAGCCCATGGGGGACAGATCAGAATTGCACCAGCTCAGCCTGACTTCAGAGCCGGATCCTGAATTGTTTGGCACGACCTTCCAGACATAAGGTCTATCTGTGTTTGGGAGCAACAGAATGCCCTGGAAGGAAACAGAGCATCCTTTGTGCAGCAAAACAGACCTGGACAGCGGGGTTCCCCCGTTCCCAGTTGTGCTGAGAAGCAGGTTCCCTGAGCTCTGGGAGACTCCTTTCCTCAGCTGTAAGGGGACTCAGCCATGGGGACCCCTGCAGAGTCCTGGGGTCAGATCCTTATGCTCCCACGAGGCTGCTCAGTTCCTGGAAGAATGTTTGTATGAAGAAACCATCATGCAGGAATCTTGTCACCCATAAAGTAGATAATTCCCTGGTCCACCAGGAAAAGGGCAACCCACTGGACCCCGAGATGAGCCACCTCAAGCCTTTGAGGACCGGCTCGCTGCCTCTGGGAGTGATTCACATGCTGGGGATTTCCCTGGACCCCGTCCTTCCAGGGAGGGGCTCGGCTGAGGCAGAAGTCACCAGAGTGGGTTCTGACCTGAAGACCCCTGGCCTCACCTCCCCTTCCTGCTGCTTGGCTTGCCCAGCCTTTGCACCCCCTGTCCTGCCGCTGAGACGCTGGCCTTCCCTTGCAGTTTCTCCAGGGTCCCCTACAGTTATCGGGGACACCTGGATGCTCCCAGGCCCCAAGCTGGGTGCCCTGAATCAGGATGATCAGAGGTAGGAGCAGGAATGTGGGATTTTGACAGTTCCTTTGCAGGCTGTTTTTAAAGTACCTCCATATATGAGTGCCCTGGGGAGGCTATAACAAAGGCCATGGTTTCAGAAGCAGAGGGATCAATTCTCCCCCAGCTCTGGAGACCAGAGTCTGAGATCCAGGTGGGGCAGGACCACTGAGATCCAGATGGGGCAGGACTGCTCAGATCCAGGTGGGGCAGGGCTGCTGAGATCCAGGTGGGGCAGAACCACTGAGATCCAGGCGGGGCAGGACCACTGAGATCCAGGCAGGGCAAGGCTGCTGAGATCCAGGTGGGGCAGGACCATGCTCCCTCCCGAGGCTCCAGGAGAGGGTCCCTCCTGCCTCTTCCAGCTTCTGGGTCTCCAGGCGTCCCTGGGCTTGTGGCCACATCCCTCCCATCTCTGTCTCCATCCTCAGGTGGCTTCTCCTCTGTGTCTTTGTCTCCTCTTCTGTCTCTTGGATTTAGGGTCCACCCTCATCCAGGATGAGCTCACCACAGATCCTTAACTTCATCACATCTGCAAACACCCTTTTCCAAAGTAAGGTCCTGCTCACAGGTGCCAGGGACATGGATGCAGGCCTATCCTCTGGAGCCTAACCAGGGCCCTGGGAGGTTTATGAGAAAGCCCCCAGCCCCAGCTCTGTCCCATCAGCCACTGGAAAAATCAGAAACTGGTGATCGACATCTGCTGTGTCCTATCG
This sequence comes from Neomonachus schauinslandi, assembly GCF_002201575.2. NCBI lineage: Eukaryota > Metazoa > Chordata > Mammalia > Carnivora > Phocidae > Neomonachus > Neomonachus schauinslandi. The sequence continues at coordinate 126,018,328 of NC_058419.1, forward strand.
AATCAGAAACACCAAAAACTTAAGACCATTTTCAGATTAAACAGCCGCACAAGAGAGAAAAGACATTAGAATAATTTCTCATAAAATAACAAAACATCTTGGGCAGAGTAGAAAAGATAGATCTATCATCTATCAATCAATCAATCAATCTATCTATCATCTATCTATCCATCTATTTATCTATCATCTATCTATTTATCATCTATCTACCATATATTTCTCTCTGTGTCTGTCTCTGTGCATGCACACTCACACACTCACACATTCACACACACGTTTTTACAAGGGTCTGGGGAATACAGCTAATCATCTAATCTCCCATTTCAATTTGGTACCGATTATCTGCATACTCAACACCATGAAATTAGCAGAAGCCATTTAAACACTTCAAAAATCTTTGAACGTCTGTGTTCCTAAGCTTAGATCTACAGCCTCCTCGGATGTCAGCTTCCCCGGGCCATGCTCTGGGGAGTGTGGTCCAACGCCACCCCACGACTTGTAGGAACAGGTGGCCTGAGCTTCACATCAAACGTCCCGAAAGCATCAACCTCGGAGCTTGGTGCCGCTTGCCTTTGAAAAGGTCACAGGGAGTCACGCCGAAAATGCACTTGTATATTTTTCACTGTTTGGACAAGAAATTGGGAACAGATTCCATCTGTGACAGAAGAATTTCTAAGTTTATTTTCCAACACAGTTTTATTTAAAATGAAAAAAAAAAAAAAAAAAAAAGCCATGACAAGTACCAGAGTGGTCGGCTTCCCGGACGCAATGTGGGGTAGCTGGTGTGCGGGCAATGTGGACAGTTTGCAAATGGAGCCCGTTCCAGACGGGTGAGAGAGCCCGTCCGCGTACACAGAGACCCCCCAGCTGCCGGTATTAATGGGGCTGTAGCTCTTACTTTTCAGAGCACCCTAAGGATGCTGAGGATGCACGCAGTGTTCCCAGACGCCCCATCTGGGGGCCATGGCTCACACCGGCAGGTAGTCCTGTGCACACAGTGTGCACAGAATATACCAGAATATGTCACATAAAATATAGAATAAATGTTAGACTATGTGTAGACAGAATAGTCATAGAATATATAATAGAATATATTTAGCATTGAAAGGGAAGGACGTTGTCACCCGCTACGCAATAGACGGACCTTCAGGACACGATGCTGAGTGGCATCAGCCAGATGCAAAAACACAAATCCTGCTAGGGTGGCTTGGGGTCCCCTGAAATTCCCATGTTGGAGCCCTCACCCCCAGGACCTCAGCGTGGGACTGTATTTGCAGGTGGGGTCTTTGCAGAGGTGGTTGGTGAAATGAGGTCACTAGGGTGGACCCCCATGCAACAGAACTGGGAGATCCTATAAAACAGGGCAATGTGCATCCAGACTCACTAGGGGGATGACCGTGTGAGGACATGGGCAGAGACTGGGGGGATGCGTCCACAAGCCAGGGGATGCCGAGGATGGCTGGCAGCCCCCAGGAGCTGGAGAGGAGCCCAGAACAGGTTCTCCCATGGTGCGTCCAGGAGGAACCCGTCCTGCCCACACCTTGATTTCGGATTCGGCCTCCAGACCCAGGAGAGGATGAATCTCTGCTATTGGGGCTGCCCCAGGGCACCCACACAAGACCCTTCTGCAGGCGGGCTGTGTCCACCACGCCTACGACGGCTGAAATCCAGTCCTGTTCCATATATATGATGCATAAATCAGGTCAGTTGCCTGCCCGCCTCTTACATTTTGCAAACTGTCCCTGCTGCAGGTGAGTTTGGGCGCAGGTGGGTTTGGGCTGCAGGTGAGTCTGGGCTTTAGGTGGGTTTGGGCTGCAGGTAAGTCTGGGCTTTAGGTGGGTTTGGGCTGCAGGTGGGTTTGGGCTTTAGGTGGGTTTGGG
>NC_058419.1:126020217-126024636 GCF_002201575.2 Neomonachus schauinslandi
GTTTGGGCTGCAGGTGGGTTTGTGCTGCAGGTGAGTTTGGGCTGCAGGTGGGGCTCCTCGTGGGACTGGCACACGTGCATTCATGGCAGCAAAGAGCATCCTCTGGGTTGGCCCATGCCCTACGTTGCAGAAACCACAGGCAAAGCCTCATGTGCGGGAGCGCCTGTCCCGCCCTGGACCCGTCTCCTGGCGTGGCAGCTCGTGTGCGGACATGTCTGCCGCCACAGGGCTTGGCTGACGGGCCTCGTGCTCAGAATCACCTGTGTAGGTTTCCACCTGTGGATTCCCACCAGGGAAGGAAGTCCACCTGCCCATGCAGGGCATAGGGGGCCGGAGGGAGCAAGAGGGGGGCTCCCTGGGTGCAGTCTCCTCCATCCCCCCTCCTGAGCTGCATTCTACCTCCGTCCCCTGTCCCACTCCCCCTTCCCCATCCCCCATTCCTCCTTCCTCTGCCCCCTCCCCCATTTCCCTCCCCTGTTACCCCTCCTCCCCCTTGTTCTCCATCCCTCCTGCCCCCTCCCCTCTACCTTGTCCCTCCTCCCCTTCCCTCCTTGCCTCACTCCTCTGCTCCACCCCCTTCCCCGGCTTCCCTCCCCATCCCCCTCCTGCCTTCAGTACTCCCTTCCTCACCTCCCCCCCTCAGCCCTCCTCCTCCCTCTCCCCACGCCCCTCCTTCTGCAGAACCTGAGCATTATTTGCCAAAGTGCCATTAACCTTGTCCCCAGGCCCCTGCACTTGCCTCCCCCCCCCCCACACCGAAACCACGGGCGTGACCACTTCCACTGGGATGCAGGCAGCAGAATTAGAGCCGGCAGAAAGCACTTGGCTGGGGAATCTCTCTCCCTCTCTCTGAGCAGCTGTTGGAGCGCCTTAACAAGACCCTACATAACTTCCCTTAATCAGATCGCAGCAATCAGGCTGGAAAGTCGTCCCATATGTGGGAGCGCCGCGCAGGGGCCCAGGGTTACGGCCGGGACACAGGCCACACCGAGGTTACGGTCTGGATGCAATTAAAGGCACGCTGCGGGCATCTCAGTGGTGCTTCGCGGAGTTGTTGCACTTTGCCCACGGATAATTGCACGCGCGGAAATTACTCATCCAGAATCGCCCGGGGGGTGGGGAGCCTCGACGGGCTTCGCCCACACGTGTTCCCTCCGCCCCAGGAGGACGAGGATGAGGAGGACGAGGAGATGAGGACAAGGAGGAGGAGGATGAGGAGGAGGGCGTTGGCTCTGTGAGGGTGCAGCATGCTGCTGATGTTTTAGGATAATCCCAAAGCCACACTGCGAGCTACTGACAAGGGACAGTGGGAGAGGCTTCCGGTGAACGTCTGCTCTTTACGTGTCTGCCGGCAACATGCCGTCGGTCATTCCTGCACGTCCTGCACCCTGAAAGCAAAGGCACGTACTTAGCCTCAGCTCCCTGGGTGGACAGGGCTGGGCAGTGTCATGAAGAAGGACCTCACCGTGTGCCCACAAGTCTGGGTCCACACCTGTGCCCAGACTGACCAGTGATGCAATCTGCAGCCCAGCCCTGTGCACAAGGGGGTGTCTGTCTGCTGAGCAAACATGCAGACGCAACGAAGACCCAGCGTCCCGTCCACCCATCCCTGCGGTGCTTAGCGCATGACCACGGCTTCATTGAAGGATGAAATTTTAGACTTCCCAGAGCTAAAAGGACGGAGTTTATATATGTTAAAAAAAAAAAAAAGATTATACCCACGATCCATTGACTCATTGAGGAGATTCAAGGCGACCCACCTACATTAGGAACTCAGTTGGGCAGAAGAAGAAGAAGAGGAACTCTTCCTAAAATATGATGAGCAGCTATTTTCATGGACTATGGTCACGAGGGGGTAGCAATGGTTTCTGTAGGATATTATGGGATGAGAGCGTCTTTGCAGAAAAAGCATAATCCGGGGACAAGCCCAAGCCGTCTCGGGCTTTGGTGTATGATACCTCGTCTTGCTCCTTGGATCACTGGGATATAGGATGCGAGGCTGGGGACATGCTGTCCAGATTGCAAGCCCGGAACCTTCTGGAATGTTCTCAGCATGCACCTCTGGGTGAGTAGCCTGTGGCTTTAAGCAAACTTTCCAAGAGAAGCCAGACACAAACGGCCACATTTATATTTTTCATATAAATTGATGTCATTCCTATGAAGCATGAAGAACACACAAATGCATGATGGTTGAGAGACAAAGCACATTCATGGTCACCACGGGGCTGGGATGGGGGTGACAGGCAGTGACTGCTCACGGGGGTGGGGTCTCCTTTTGGAGTGGAGAAAATGTTCGGGAATCGAATACACGTGACGGTCATCCAACATGCTGAATGCACTCATCGCCCCCTGAATCGTCCACTTTGGTTAAAATGGTGAATGTTACATGATGTGTATTTTGCCACAATTGGGGAATTTTTTTTTCCCCACCACCTTTCTGGTCTGAGGTAGGATGTGCCTATGTGACCTGATGGGGTTGTTCCAAGAAGACTTTTAGGGGGGAAAAAAGGTAGCTGAGTTAAATGTGGAAAAAAGAATAAAATCCCACAATGGGGTCTAAACAGACACAAAATCCCTGGGAGCCTGGCAATGATCTTCCCTCTAGAAAGTCTTCCGAGAATCATGCATCCACCAGAGATGCCCTATTTGTAGAGAATGCATTGCTATGATAGCATCTGATAAAAGACTCTCAGCTTGTTAAATCTGAGCCAGCTCGGTATAATTCTTGGTGCAGGGCATCCACGCTCCCAAGGACAAGTCTCTCCGGCTGCCCTGGGACTCTGGGGCCGTGTCCCTGGTGCGTACCACACACAGCTGGGGCACGAAGAACATGTGAGCTAATGCATGTGAAATGCTTCTGAGCTGCAAAGGGGCTCTGACCTTGGTCAATGGGTGAAAGTCGACAGCAAAACGTAGCTAATGGCAGAAAAAGCACCTTGGACGTGTCCAAGGAGCAGGGACGCGGTGGTGTCCCTGTGCTCGCTGGGCTCTTGCAGGCTGGCTTTCCCGCTTCCCTGCAACGGTTTAGGAGACCTGAGCTTGTGCCCTTTGCACTGACATGAAAGATCCATTGAGTTAGGAGTTCAGGTCGGAGACTCGTCATGGGGTCGACGGGCCGTTGTGATACCCACAGAAACAGCATCCACAACGGACGACTCTCCGGCTGTCAGTCTCGGTATCAGCGTGATCATCAGCATCGAGGGCTCCAGCTCCTGGTTGCAAACGCATGCCTGGCCAACGGCAGGATTCCCTTCTTGCAATGTGAAATAACACTCCACCATGTGCATCAGACACATTGTCTTTATCCATTCGCAGGCGGATGCACGGGCACTCGGGTGGTTTCCCCGCCTTGGCTGAATCTGCTCGACAACTGCAAAGTTGGACACGGTGGATCTCGTGGTGGGTGTTCTTTGTACAGAAAAAAACGAAGCAGCAGCAAACCAAAACTCCCCCCCCAAAACGCCAAGGCAAAAACAAAAGAAAAATAGCACAAGGAAACGTTGGGGTGGGGAGGGAGGGTCTCGGGTATGTCTATTCCTTCAATTGTGTTGAGGGTATCCTGGGAGTTTGCATATACTTAAATCCATCATATTGTACACATTAACTGTGTGCAATGTTTGTGTATCAATTATAGCTCAATAGAGCCATTAAAAATAAAACAACATGGTACAAAATTTCTGGTATGATGGTAGGTGCTTACAAGGCTTTACCTGGCAACCTGATGTTTGGCCGTGGGCAGTGCATGCAGTGTGGGGGTGGGGGAGCTCCGGCTAGGACTCATGCCCCCCGCCCCTCCATGCCAGTCATGCTGTTCTGCATATTTGCATTTGAACCTTCCCACCTCACCCTCATTCCTGAGTCTCTTTATCCAAGGCCTTGGGTCCAGTGTCTCTGCTGAGACATCCTTATTGGGGAGAGTGGGACACTTTGAAGACACTTTCCCCAGTGCTCAGTACTTTTCCACTCTGGGAGCTTGCTCTCCCCAGCACCCTTGGATCCATAAAAGTGCCCGAGACTTTTGCTCGGGGGTGTCTCGGCAGTGAGATGACCCCCGTATCTGCATTGATTCACTGGACCCTGGACCGGGATGATGGTCCATGGGGAAAAGGGACCAGGGGTGGGGGGCCAGGGCTTCCTCTGGTCTTAACCTCTAGCTTGTACCATTGCGTGAGTGCTTAGTTCTTTCATTTTGGGCTTGTCGCTTTAAGGGATCCCTGACAGCTCAGCTCCCCTACTTGGCTCAGCTGAGCTCCTGACAGGGACCAATGTCAGCATCAGCATCAGCATGAGTATGAGTACCACCATCAGCATCAGCTTTAGTCGTCTGTGTCACCATCAGTAGTCACAGCAGTGTGAGTATCAGCATCCACATGCCCATCTGCACCAGCATCCACACCTGGATCCACATGCCCATCTGCA
>NC_058419.1:126024646-126054812 GCF_002201575.2 Neomonachus schauinslandi
CACCAGCATCCACACCTGGATCCACGTGCCCATCTGCACCAGCATCCGCACCTGGATCCACACGCCCATCTGCATCAGCATCCGCACCTGGATCCACAACCACATCTGGATCATCATCTACACCTGGATCCACATGCCCATCTGCATCAACATCCACACCTGGATCCACGTGCCCATCTGCAGCACCATCCACACCTGGATCCACATGCCCATCTGCACTAACATCCACACCTGGGTCCACGTGCCCATCTGCATCAGCATCCACACCTGGATCCACACGCCCATCTGCATCAGCATCCACACCTGGATCCACGTGCCCATCTGCACCAGCATCTGCACCTGGATCCACATGCCCATCTGCATCAGCATCTGCACCTGATCCACGTGCCCATCTGCATCAGCATCAGCATCCCTATCAATGTCAGCATCAGCACCAGCATCCACACCTGTACCCACATGTGCATCCTTATCCGCATCAGCATCACTACTGGGCCTTCAGGTAAATTCCCCACCTGCATCGATGGCCTCTACAAGAGGCCAAGACCCCAGATCCTTAGGGGGAAGGCATTTCCATTGACATCAGTGCCTTTTGCAAGAGACCCACATTCTAGAATCCATCCAAACACGTGGCATTGCCAGGGAAGAACTAAATGTTCTTTTCCTAAAAATTAGCCTGTGTTAAAAGTAAACGCAAACCACTTGAGGGGTTAGAGATGTTCTCATTTGCCAATTACGCGTGCAGATAGGCAAGTGGGACTGACGAAGGGCGCAGCCGCCCCAGACGCCGGCTGATGAGCATATGGACCCCCAAAAGGAAAATATTTATTTTTAGCATTTAAATTGTTATTAAACAAGACACAGCCTGCAAACATTTCTTGGAAGAGAAACGTGATCCAGCAATTGGCCGCGTGAAGAGCCCCAGATGCAAACCACTAAATTATCTAAGAATTAAAGCGTTTCACATTTCCAGTCCCACCCATCAGGAAAGCGTTTGATTTGAAATTGTAATTGGCTGACGTCCTTCCGGGGAAATGTACGCGTTGCTGTTGATGGACGGAGGTGCAGGGACAAGTGTGGCAGCCGTGGGTCTGCAGAAGGACACAATGGGGTGAAGTCCTAGCCACCAGCCGCACCCGCACACAGGTGTGGGTCCCCCTCCTGCAAGGGGCAGCTGGGGCTTGCTCAGGGGAAAGCCGAGTGCTGTGCCATGTTCTGTGTGTAGGGCAGTGGTCTTCATATTGTTTTATTTAAAGAAGGGGGAGAAGAAAAGATCCTGACCCTCCTGAGTCCCCAGGGGGCAGGGAGAGGAGAATTAATGCATTTAACAGGAATGCAGAGCCCCCAAGATAAGTCAGTTTCCCTCCTTGGAAGCCAGCGGATTAATCCTGTGGGTGAATGCGAAACCGTGAACATCATACCGTCCCATACGTGTGCAGAACGCTTTTCCCTTAATAAAACAGAAGCACCCATTGCATTAAAAACACACCACCAATAAGCCTCCGGTACCAGCAAGGTGCAGGGTGACAAGGAAATCTCCCCCTGCCATCCCCCTCCACGACGATGTTTGCAAAAAGGATTTCACCACTGGCCGCATCGGGAAAACCAGCCCTCACGGGGATATCTGCTTATAGGACCTGATTGTTGAAATGCACTCAAAACCTATAATCCTGGAAAGAAAGGGTGGTGGTGATTATGGTTTTTGAAAACATTTCATTCATTTGGAAACACCCAGATCCTACATTTTTTCAGATGCAAATCAAAGCCAGCTCTCCTCATCCCGTTTGGACTATTGACTCTCTTCACTTATACGACAAGATGAAATGCATTCCTTTGCTATTTTGCAGGAGGTGAGTTGTTATTCTCTTGGGTTTTGTTAAGAGAATTGTAAATGACTTCTTTCCCCTCATCTGTGACTGTGTGAATCGCTTTAGGGGGATTTAATGAAAATCAAAGTATTTTATTTTATTATTATTTTTTCAAACAACGGAAATTTATTCTCTCCCAGTTCTGCAAGCTAGAACCAAAGTATCTTAAAGAAGAGTCCCCAAAATCTTGGTTGGAAGGGCAATCTTAATTTCCAGGCCACATTGGTCCCATTCAATTATTTTATGGGTTTATTGTTCAAATGTGACATGCCTGAACCGTGTGCATTTATGGTGTCATACATCATTTTTGGAATTTATTTAAAAAGGCTTAAATGAGAAAGAAAATATTTCCCTTGTAAAATTTTTTTAAGTTTTTATTTTTATTCCAATCACCTGATGCTTACCATGACAGGTGTAATCCTTCATCCCCATTCCCTGTTTCCCCCATCCACCCACCCCCTCCCCTCTGGTGATCATCAGTGTGTTCCCTAGAGTTAAGAGTCTGTTTCTTGGCTTGTCTTCCTCTCTTTTTCCCCTTTGCTCATTTGTTTTGTTTCTTAAATTCCACATATGAGTGCAATCATATCGTATTTGTCTTTCTTTGATTGAGTTATCTTGCTTAGCATAATACCTTCTAGTCTCATCCACATCATTGCAAATGGCAAGATTTCATTCTTTTTGATAGCTGAGTAATATTCCATCTATATATTATCCAGCATATATTACTATATATGATGGAATATTACATATAATAGAATATATGTAATATTCGATCATATACATAATATTCCATTATATATATATACTATATTTCATTAAAATTCGACAGAAAATGTCATTTCCTCCAGGAAGCCTGCACATTGAGCAGCTTTTTTTTTTTAAAGATTTTTTTATTTATTTATTTGAGAAAGCGAATGAGATAGAGAGAGCATGAGAGGGAGGAGGGTCAGAGGGAGAAGCAGACCCCCTGCTGAGCAGGGAGCCCGATGTGGGACTTGATCCCGGGACTCCAGGATCATGACCTGAGCCGAAGGCAGTCGCTTAACCGACTGAGCCACCCAGGTGCCCTGAGCAGCTTTTTTAAGCATAGGGATTATTCCAGGGATAGACATATGGTACAAGCTGGACTACTCAGTCTTCCCCTGGAATTTAATCAGCAAACGAGAGAGAGAGAAAGACTCAGGCTGTTTAAATCCTGAGTTGCAGCTGCTGGTTTTCTCCCACGTTACCTCCTAGAGGCAGTCTGTCTGCAGCAAGAAAGTCCCATCTGAAACACAGAGGAAAGCAGAGAGGAGAGAAGGTGAGAGAAACTCTTGGGGTGAGGGGTCTCTGAATAGCTGTTCATTGTCCACTTGATGCGATTGACATACGTGCACTTCTATGTGGCTATGTGTGGCCATGTGATGACATATGGGCCCATGAAAAGTAAACAGAAATGTCTCAGGCCAGTAAAAGTCTCTTTAATTTCTTAAAGAGTAAGGGTGAGTTCCCCTCTACCTTTTTCCTGATGGTAGGAATGCAGTCATGATGGCTGGAGCCCCTGCAGCTGAGATTGCACCATGAGTAGGAAGTCTCACACTGAGGATGGTGGAGCAACAACAGAGGACACCTAACATCTAGGATCAATAACAGCCTTGGACTTCTCTCCAGCCTCCTGTCATGGCACAGGGGAATAATTTCCATCTCATTTAGATTCTTACTTGTTTGTTTCCAACATATTCTGTTAAAACAAACCCAAATTCCAGTGTGTATGTGTGTGTACATGTGTGTGCAGTGCACATGTGTTTGTGTGCACGTATGTATGTGCACATGCATGTGTGCATGTGTGTGCTCTGTGTGCATGTATGCGTGCGCGCGTGTGTGCATGTCTGTGTGTCTGCATGTGTGTATTTGCATATGAATTGTGTGGGCATGTGTGCATGTGTGTGTTCATGTCTCTTTGTGAGCATGTGCCTGTGTGTTTGTGTGTGTCTGTACATGTGGATGTGTGTGCATGTGCGTGCATGTTTGTATTTGTACATACGTGTATGTGTAAACATGTGTGGATGTGCATGTGTGTCTCTGTGTGCATGTGTATGCATACATGTGTATGCCTTTTAGTATGTATGCATGTATGTGCATCGTGCACATGTGTGTATGTGTGCATATGCACATGTGTGTATCTGTGCGTGCATGTGTGTGTCTATGCATGTGTGTATGTCTGTGCATATCTGTGCATGTGTGTGCGTGTGTGTGTGTGTGCTAGAGTCTTCGATCTGATTCATTCTAAGCCCCTGGCACTTAACCATGACATTGGAACATGGGAACTTTTAAACTGGATTGCCATTTCCCTGTCAGGGCTGCTATAATGCTTTGCAAAATGCCCTCAGAATTAATGTCCTTACCCTTTGCGTTTGTAAAATAAACACTCTTATTTCTTGGAAGGGAGTGAGGGAGGCTTTCACAAGACCCTCGAGCTGTGTTTTTCTTACATCAGTAGCAGAGGCTCAGGCCAAGCACCGTTTCCTGGCCCTGAGCACTTCCTGGCTGGACTAATGGTTTCGTCTCCCTGAGGGTTTGCTCTCCCTTGAGCCTCTCCTCCCTGGAATAATCTCCCTATGACATCACTCTTCTCTCCCCACACTTTTCTCCAAAACCTCGACGTCTCTCCTTTAGTCAGAGCAAACATGGCAAAATCTGGGGAGCCAAGGAAGGCACTTCCAGTCTCTTTAGCTTCAAAAGGCTCCTCGGGCCCATGAGACCAGATGGGACCTCACATCGCTTTTGCCAATTACGCTCCTGCTAGAGTTGGCACCTGCCCAGAGCCTACCCACAATGCAAAATGTATTTTCCGTCCCTGGTCTCACATATAAATTCTAATTTTTTTAGTGTGGCATTCCAGACCCTCTGCGGTGTGACCCAGTCTTGCCTTTCCAACCATATGCCTTCCGAGAGCCACGCAGAACCTTCTCTCAGGCCACCCTGCTCTGAATCCCTGAGCAACTTTTGTGCGTTTTTATCCACTCCTTCACTGAATAACCCGTAAGCATGTATGGAGCACCTATAGAATACCATCGAGACACCAGAGGGACATATCCCAGGGTGCAAAACAGACATGATCAGCATCTCCTTCTCTCCCCTTCTATCCACAGACTCCCCGGCCATGGCTAACTCCACAAAGCCATCCTGGCTCGTGGCTTACCTACACAATACAAAGACTCTCAGAAAGGCAAAAGTTCACTCACATGAGCAAAACTGATGTGTCTTTAATTGCACACAGAACTTTTGCCCACCTGAAAACAGAGGCCCCTGGAGGTCCAGCCCCACTGCCTGTGCATCCCTATTTGCCTATGCAATGCTTGCTTGGGTCTTCCAGCAGGTTCCGCGGGAAGGCAGGACTCATTCCAGGGGCTTCCCACCCAGGGCAGTGATGGATGGCTCACGATCCCACTTCAGCTCCGTGATGAGGAGAGGGAGTGCCTGAGACCCCTGCCACTGCCAGATGCAAACTCATTAATGAGGCTTTAATATTTGCGGCATAAGGAGTGGGTGTTTACAAAAACAAATGTGCAATGATATGTCTCGTGGAGAATATTGATAGAAAATCAAAGCGTTCTAAAGCTGGAGAGCGTTCTCTCCCCTCCTTAAGCCTCTTTAATTAATTTAAAGATTTTCTCATTGAAAAGCACAAATGAAAATGCTTATTAATCAGCAAAGCTTTCAGGCCATTATCAATCATTTCTTATGTAAACCACTGTCTTGTGACCCAAACTGGGCGTGTGACTCGAGATGTGATTTATTTCCCTGCGTGCATCTATTTGCCCTTGAAACCCATTCCAAGTGACTGAAAGTCTCACGGTAAACAGGTCTCTGATGACTAGAGGCATAAGGCAGCGATGTTTCCTGCGTCCCCTTGGTATTGGCTCCCAGGGGTAGGCAACGGGGGGATCGGGGGGCGGACATCCAGACAAGATGCATGACACCTAGAGGGACCAGCTGTGCCATCATGTGGCACAGTGCCCCTCAGGTGTCCGCAAACCCCAGAGTGAAAAGACCACGGTGGTGCACACAGGGAGTGCTCTGAGCCATTTTCAAGAGTGGCTTTGAAAGCCATGCGATGAAGTAAAGGCTCCTGGATGGCTCAGTCGGTTGAGCATCTGTCTCTTGGTTTTGGCTCAAGTCATGATCCCAGGGTTGTGGGATCGAGCCCCGTGTCAGACTCCACGCTCAGCATGGAGTCTGCTTAAAGATTCTCTCTCTCTCCCTCTACCCCTCCCACCCTCTAAAATCAATCAATCTAAAAAAAAAAAAAACCCACAAAGAAAGCTATGTGATGGCATGAGCATGATGGTAACTCCAGACGATTGGACACAGAAGTCTGTAAAGGGAAAGACAGGATGCCGTGGAACCCCAGCCTGGTGATGCTATCCTTCCCTTGACCCCATTTCAACTCCGTCTTGTGAACCTGAGATGTATAGTTGCATTTAGCCTGTCCCTCTCATCTCCAATAGCAAAGCATCTCATTATTATTAATTATGACTCTTATTCATATTCAAAAAGAAAAGAGATTGAGGTTAGTCATCACACTGTAGCCACGAGAAAGGAACTCGCGCTGATAGACCCCCGTTGCTCTCTCATGAGGCCACCAGGCTGTTGCTGGCCCTTGCACCATGTTCCACACTTTATTTTTATACCCAGTCCACGTAGCATCCAGCTTCAGGCTCAGGAGCTGGTTGGGATAATTTGCCTACGTCATGGAGCCAACTCCCCACTCTTGAACCCAAGTCCTTGTGTTCTTCCATTACCCCCTGACTAGGGTTATCAGAGCATAACGAGCCACCCCAGAGACTCTCTAGTTTCCACTCAGAAGCCCCTGACTCTATCCTATCATGTTTGCTTGAGTTTTTTGAAGGAGACCATTTCCAAACCTGCATCTTTGCCCTGTACTTGCCCTAAGCCTTTCTTACCCCAAAAAGACTGCATGAGAGAGTCTACAGCAGGGTTTTCGAATATCAGCACTATTAATGTGTGGGGTGTATATTAGTCATCTCAAGCTGTGTAACAAAATATCATAGATTGGGACGCTTAGAGAGCCGACATTGAATTTCCGTAATCCTGGAGGCTGGAAGTCTGAGATCAAGGCAGCATGCTTGGGTTCTGAGGAGGTCCTCTTCCTGGCCTGCAGATGGTTACATTCTTGCTGAGCCATCACATGGTGGAGAGAAAGAGAGAGAGAGAGCGAGTTCTGGTCTCTTCTTCCAAGGACACTAATCTTATCATGGGGGCCCCACCCTCATGACATAACCCTGATCATCTCCCAAAGACCCTACCTCCTAATTTCATCCCATTGAGGGTCAGGGCTTCCATATGTGAATGGGAATGTGGGAGAGGCACAAACGTTCAGTCCATAATAGGGTAGAATAGTTCTGCATTTTGGGTGCTGTCCTGTGTGTTGTAAGGTGTTGAACATCGTCTCTGGTTTCCACTCATCAGAGGTTATAGCCTCCCTGTCTCTGCTGTCAGACAACCAAAAATGTCTCCAGACCTGGCCAAGTGTCCTCTTGGGGGGCACAGTCCCCCCTGGTCTAGCTTACAGGTGACCAGACTCTATCTCTTTGCTCCTTCACATAGACAGAAAAGGCTCAGAACAGCATTGTGGTGGATACTCCACAGTGTCCATGACTGTTTCTCTTCTAGAGCTGCATCCTACATTTCGAACTTCAGGGGTCAAACAGAGGAAGGAAGACCCAGGCCGGGCTCAGGGACAGGATTCTGCTGGGGCCACCAGCGAATGCAAGAGACTCCATAAATACCAAAACACCCGGAGTGTAACAGTCAGCTCTGAGGGTCCCTGCAGCTGCCGTAACAAGCACACCCCTGAGGGGGCCTCACATGGGCAGGAGAAGAGCTCTGGAGAAACCCACTGTGTGAGTCACCCCATTCTATGCTGTGAGACCTCATAGCACACATGCGAAGGCAAACCTGGACTGTGGCTGGCAAGACCCCCTAACAGAAAAATTATAAGTAACCATATAACTTCCCGTCTCAAAGGAACAAAAAATCATCACAGAGAAGAGTTGTCTTTGACTCAGAGAACGTACAGGATCTGAAGGGAAAAGAGCCTATGTTTATATTGCGGATTGATAAGCAAGAACATTAGCGATTCATATAAGAAGCTATCCACCGTCTGTCCCATTTAACCGACAGATTGCAATAATTTGGATACTGTATTCTAAAACACGTAATCCCTGTGTTTCTAACAGGCAAGAGAGCTTGCAAATCAATGAAAAAAAAAATCACTCTGCACATGACAACTTGATTCCCTTCCAGAAAAGGGGTCCTGGACTTCCTCAAACATCACCTCTAGGAGGACTCTTTAAAAAAAAAAAGTAAATGCCATCAAAATTGAGACCTCTGATTCAAATTTTGTGACCGTTCCAAAAGGGCTACTTTGAACTTTCCTTTTGCTGTGTGGAAAAACATGAGACATTTTCTCAGTAAATCAATACATAGATCAATTTCCAGAAGAAGAAAACCATTTGCAGTTAGAAGAAATTAAAAGCACTTACAATGGATATGCTCATTATACATGCTTACTGTCATATATTTTACTTGCTAAATTGTTTACTAATTATTAGTTCAAATGGTTGTACCTGCCCAAAATGGATAAAGGATATTCTTTACAAATATCCTTTCCAGGTGCTTCATGAAATCAAAATTGTTTCCTTTAGTTAGTCTGAGTGGTGAAGTAACTTTGCACCTGCCAGAATCCCATTGCCCCAAGAACCAAACACCCTACTTGGATATCACCCCACAAGCTCTATTAATAGGTTAAGGTGATCTCCTTAAAATGTGCTTTAATTTGGGGGAAGCTTTTTTTACCTTCCAAAAGGGGCTCTCTCTGTTGAATGCCAAACATGATTTCCAAGGGAATGGCTAGCTTTGGTCTCAAGTGTTGACCTTGGGCTGTGAAGTGATCTGCGTGTGTGTGGTTGTGTGTATGTATTTTTTTCACAGCTCTCTGGGGAGCTCTGTGATCACTTTATTATTTATAGATTAAAGTGCATTGTTGCTAATTAACACTGTTCTAGTTGTCGGTGGGTAGAGTTGTTTGCTTTGAAGTTTTTCTGATGTTGTATTTTGGGAATTCTGTATGCTGCTGTAGTTGGCATAGTTTTAGATTTGGGAACCTGAGCTTCTAAGCAATTATTTAATGTACTGTAATATTGGTATCTCTCCATTATCTGACGATGTACCTCACAATATCGCTTCCTCAGAATTCCTTCTTGTAGGCCAGTGGAAATGGTTTCTTGGCACTGAGTCTTTCCACCCCATGTGGTGGATTGTCCACACCACTTCCCATTCTTCTTAGCAAGCCCCTTCATGGAAAAAGGGTGAAGAGCCTGACACAGGACCAACCCAGGAAGACCTTACTGAGAACTCCAGAAAAGCCCACCAAAGGGCGAGCAGCTTCTTACTTCGCTAACTCAGGTGGGCATCAAAACTTAGACACACACACATATACACATCTTCTTTCCATCCTGCAGATGTGATACCCTAGAGCTGTAGAGTGTAGATAATACGTACAGGTTAAATAGGGCCCCTTCCCCTAAAATTCATGTCCACCCAGAGCCTGTGAATGGGGCCTTATTTGGAAACATGATCTTTGCAGATGTGATTATGTGAAGAATCTCAAGTTGAGAACATCCTGGAGCAAGGTAGCCCTAAATCTAATGAATTCTTATAAGACACAGAAGAGGAGATACAGATACAGAAGAGAAGCCACGTGAAGATGGAGGTAGAGATGGAAGGGATGTGGTCACAAGCTCAGGGATGCCTGGAGCCCCAGAAGCTGGAAGAGGCAGGAAGGACCCTCCCCTGGAACCTCAGGAGGGAGTGCAGCCCTGCCCTGCCTGGATCTCAGTGGTCCTGCCCTGCCTGGATCTCAGCAGCCTTGTCCCATCTGGATCTTAGACATCTGGTCTCCAGAACTGGGACAGGATGAATTCCTGTGGTGTTAACACACCTGGTCTGTGGTATTTATATGACAGTCAGAAGAAACAAATACCACATTGTGTCATTTCTGCCACATGAGGACACCTGGGCTGGCCCTGGCTGGTTTCTTCTTGAAGAGATCAGACCATTCAGCCTGCTTTGCCCAGTGATGACATAGCAGGCTGATTCATGCAGCTACAGAGCCATCTGTACACCTGCCTGGGCCACTGCACACACGTTCAGGAGTCTGGTCAAGTGGCCACAGGTACTTTTAGACCTAAATGCTGAAAAGGAGAAAAAAAGAGAATTGGGGATAATCATTTGGTTCTCCACAAAAAATATCATGTGGACTGTGTTTGTGTGTAGATTCCAGAAAAGAAGGCTGGGTGGAAAGTTAATATCTTCTAGCAAACGGAACTTTTTAAAGTGACCAAGATCTCCATTAATTTATATGATATATTGATATTATAAATTTCTCTTGATATGCAAACGTACACATGTGCACACACACACACCAGATAGAAGGACATCTGCAAGTCCCCCTGGTGGGACAGTAGAATAGGTTTCCAGACCCTCTTGGCATACCTCATCCCACATCTTTAAAGAAAAGTCAACCATATAACCCCAATGGTTCAGAAACCACCCACCAGAAATCAACATGGCGCAAGGAATGGCTCAGAGGTCTTTGTAGACTCACTTCTCTGCACTTCTGCATTCTGAGTACTTGCCAATCCTGTTTTACAACTGAGAGTGGGCGCTGCCTCTCAAAACTTGTTAGTGTGTGTGTGTGTGTGTGTGTGTGTGTGTGTGTGTGTGTGTGTGATGAGGAATGTGTGCACATTGCCCATTGGTGCAATTCAGGTAGAGGAAGGGAGAAAATTGTATCTATTTTTCACCCACGGTGGACAAGTTTGGCTTGGGTTAATGTTGGGATGCCACTGGACATGGATGGATGGGTGGTGTCGCCATTGAACATGGATGGATCATGTCATCATTGCTTCCATGTCCAAGTCTTACAGATATTGGAGTATCTCTCTAATCCAGAACCCAAATCCTCCAGACCATACAAAAAATTGTCCAGCTGGTGGGAAGCCAATGACCTTGAATGGGTGGAGCTTCCTTCCTCTCCCCTTAGGACACCACCCCCAACACCAACACACTCCAAGTTAACAATAAGCTTCATAGACTGGGAGAATCTCCCTAGGAAAGCAGAGGCAAAGCCTGGAAGAAAAGTGAATCCCAGTCTGGAGACCAAACATATCTTGTTAGAAATGAACATAATCTGTTCTAAATAGATAAAACTAGGGGTTTATCAGCCCAACTTTTGAGTTGGCTTTACATGAAGTCATCATTCCTCAAAGACTGATGAAACCAATGTGTTTCTTGTGGCTGCTAAAGTAACAAAAGACCACAAACCATAAGTACTCACAATAACACAAATGTGTTCTCTCTCAGTTCTGGAGACCAGGAGTCTGAAATCAAGGTGTTGGCACGGTTGGTTCCTTCTGAGCGCCACGAGGAAGGGATTCATCCCACGCTTCCTTCCTTGGCTTGTAGGCTGCTATCTTCTCCTCGTGTTGTTCCACATGGTCTTCCTTCTGTGCGTGTGTCTATATCCAAATTTCCCCTTTTAAGGATACCAGTTGTAGAATTAAGGCCCACCCTGATGACCACCTAAAAACTCCCTTAACTGCTTCTGCAATGACCTTATTTCTGAATAAGGCACCATTCTGATGGGGCTTAGTACTCCAAACATGAATTTTGTTGGGACACAACCCAACTCACATCAAACATGTCACAAAGATAAAATACATGATTGAATCCATAAGAAAGAAAATAAATTGAAACCCAAATGAGTACCTTGTACCCCCAGCCATATGACATCCTTTCCTAATATTTCCTCCTTCTCAAGAGGGTCTCAAAACCTTCTTAGATATTATAGAAATTACAGAGAGTTGCCTGAAGCATTAAAGCCTCTGGGTTTCCTTGGGTCCCTGGAAAGGCCTTTGGTTGGGGGGAGGGAGTTCTTAAACCTACGACTTTGGGGGGAGCATAAATTTTAATTGCCCATTGCTGAAACGCTGACCTTCATCTGATCTTTATCTGTCCCAGCTGGAGGACTCTGTAGGAGTCTGATCACAGCGAGAAAGTGAACCTGGTTGTAGCTTCAATATGTGTTCAATTTTCAGTCCCATGAAACTGCTTTTAATTTGAATGCAGTGTAGCATTTCCCCTCTCTAACTTTTTAGCCAGAACACCCAGATTTCGTGGACAGCAGAAATTACAGACACTTCTCCTGTCGATCTCATTTTGGTTCCTCTCCCTGGCATTCCTGATGAAAAGCACCCTCCCCTCATCTGAAGGGAAATTCGAGATTCCCTTACATGGTAACACATTTCACACTTTGATTTTTCTGAAGGAGAAACATAAGGATTTCCGATAATAAACCTTTCGAGGAATAATACATCAAAGAAAGATGAAACAGAAATCATGGAGAAAAGTGCATGTGGGTTGACGATGCCTTGATGGCATGGTGAGTTTATAGGAAATATTTTAACAAGGTCACCATTTGGAAGGGATGAGAAGAGTTTATACACCACAAAATGATCTGCTAACATCGCCTTCATCAGTTAAGAGGGGGGCCACAACGTTGCCCCTTCTAATCTCGTTAGTGTTACCAGGCAGGTAGGGGGGCTGAGGCAGAGTAGCAAAAACATTGTTGAGGTTTGGAAAGTGGGGTTCCCATGCACAGTGTAGGGCTCCTGTGAGCTAACATCCTGCAGAAGGTGCTCATGGCCACCTCAGGACCTAAGATCCAGCCCCCAAAGGGCTGTACTGCTGAAGAAAGTCCCCAGACACACCCATACTTGTTGGGAACTTACAACCCATTCAGGCTCCTGACATACATGGAGGTCATGTCCTTCTATCTACAGAAGACCATAATTACTTAGGACATGTGCTTGGGGTAGCCATGTCTTTGTGTTGATAGCGCCACACCATCTAACATCCTTGCCTGTACTTGAAGGTCTGACAACACCATACCTGCAAATTTTTCCTCCTCCTCCTCCTCCTCCTTCTTCTTCCTCCTCTTCTTCTTCTCCTTTTTCTTCTTTGTCTTCATCTTCTACATCTTCTTGTTCTTTTTATTCTCCTTCTTCTCTTCCTCCTGCTTCACCTGCCTGTCCCTCTCTCTTTCTCTCTCTCTGAGTCTCTACCTCTATTTCTTTTTTTAAAAAGATTTTATTTATTTGAGAGAAAGAGAAAGCATGAGTGGGGGGAGGGGCAGAGGGAGAAACAGACTTCCCACTGAATGTAGAGCCTGATGCAGGGCTCAATCCCAGGACCCTGAGCTCATGACCTGAGCCAAAGTCAAATGCTTAACCAACTGAGCCACTCAGGCGCCCCTCTACCTCCATTTCTATCCCTCCCTCTATCTCTCCTCTCTGTCTCTGGGTCCTTCTCCATACCTTCTTCCCCATCCTTCTTTCTGTGTCTCCCTACTTTTCCCTCTCCTTCCCCTCATTGCAGAGCTGACCTAGAAGATGGAAACCTCAGCTGGGATGTGGAGTGCACATTGGCTTACACTTTGACCAGCACCTATAGAATGTAGAAAACACAGCTACTCCCAGGACAACTTCTCAACATTGCTCAATTTCTCTTCATAAGTCCTGCCCCTTCAGTACTAAGAAGACTGTCTTTAGCTCAGAGCATTTCTTTTGAGCAAAATGGGACAATGTTTGATTAGCAAGCAAAATCTTGACTTTCCAGTGGGTTGAAGCAAGACATTTTCAGGAAAAGAAAACTTAAGAAATATGCTGCCAACAGGCCTCTACCAGAGGGAATATGATAAAGAGAACTCAAAGCAGAAGAGAAATGACCCAAATATAACATTAAAATTCATGAAGGAATGAAGTGAATTTTAATCACAAAGTGATAAAAATGCCAAACTGTGTGGCTAATTGTAAATAAATATTGGTGTTAAAAAAACAATCATGTCTTAAGGGGGTTAAAATGTATAGAGAATTAAAATGCACAACAATGATGTATAAATCAGGGGGACATAAATGAAGTTAAATGTTCTAAGGTATTTTCTTTGTCTAGAAAGAAGTAAAAGTAATTAATGTTAGGCTTTGAAAACTGAAGGACATAACCTTCCCAAGGGCAAAATTCAAGGATAGATAACCTTCCCAAGAATAGTAAAAGACATATATGACTTCCTAGTTAATAGCGACAGTGATGGGAGTAATTATAATAAGAAATTAAAACTTCAGTGTTCCAAAAGAAGAAAAGAAGAAAAACATAAAACTTTTAGGGAAAAGTAGAAAGCATACATTAAGGTAGTGTGTGTGTGTGCACATGTGTGTACACACAGAGACAGAGAGATTTATATCTATGCACATATGTGTTTCCAAGCATATAAACGTTCATATGCTTGGAAATTAAATTTTCATGTGTCCAAATTAAATTCCAAATTAAATAACCCATGTGTCATAATAGACATTGGAAAATACTGTAAACTGAAATGTAATGAAAATAAAACAAATCAAAACATTAGGAATGCAACTCAAAGCCACACTGAGTGCTAAAAGATAAAATTTAAAGGCAAGCAGATTTGAAAAATATCAATGTACAAAGCAACCTTCTTAAAAATTAGAAAAAGAACAGCAAAAACTCACATAAATTAGTAGGGATGAAAGAATAGAAGTGAAATCAGAATCAATCAAGAGGAAAATAAATGCATAAAATAGAATACTGCACAGTGAAAAGTCAGTAATACAAAAAAAGTGTGATATTGATCAGGAAAATTAGAGATGGCATAAAGAAATAATATCCCAGATAAATGATGGGAAATTACTACAGATCCTATGAACACTTAAAATTTCATGAGAAGATATTATGAACAGTTTTATGCCTATAAATAGAATGAACAAATTCCTAGAAATATACAATATCTTAAAGTTGACACTTAAAGAAATAGAAAATATAAAGTCTTATTACCACAGAAGAGATTGAATTGGTAACTGGATCATTGATACAAACAAATCTAGAGCCAAAAGGTTTTACTGGTATATTCTACCAAATATTTAAGGGAAAAAAAACAATGCCAATATTACTCAAAATATTCCAAAGATTAGAAAAAGAAGAAGCAATCATAACTTATTGTATGTCACTTGCATAACCCTTACACTGAAATTCAGGAAGAAAGATGGCAGGCCAATATCTTGTGAACATAAATACACAAATATTAAATAAAATATTGGCACCATTAAAAAAGATAATAGATCATACTTAGTTGAGTTTAACCAAGGAATGAAAAGTGGTTTAATAATGCAAATCATCACCTTAACAGAATAAAAGTGAAAAGCCATATAATTACCTCAATCCATGCAGAAAAAATTGATCCAAGTCAGCATGTATTCATGATATAAGGAATTAAATAAATATTTTGTAAAACTAGAAATATAAGGGACTTTCCTTAATCTGATAAGAGGTATTTAGAAAAGATTTACAATAATCATCACACTTAGTATTGAAATGCTGAAATCTTTTAAGATTGGTAGCCAGACAACGACATCTCTCTCTTCCATTCTATTAATGTGGTATTGGAGGTGCTAGTCAAAATAGAAAAAGAAAATCATACAAATAAGTAAAATTAGAACAAATAAGCACACCAGAAAAAAAGGAATAGAATTGTTACTGCTTACGCATAAAATGAATGTAGATGTAAACATTTCACTATTACAGATAAATTAGAATGAATAAGGAATATAGGAAGGTCACTGGATACAGACAATGATATAAAAGAAGTCCGCTGCAGTTGTCTATTCCGGCAACAAAGAATTAATTTTGTAAACTTATACCATTTATAATAACATAAAAATCTAATATTTGGGGCACCTGGGTGGCTTGGTCCGTAAAGCATCTGCCTTTGATTCAGGTCATGATCGCAGGGTCCTGGGATCAAGCCCCGCATCAGGCTCCCTGCTCGGCGGGAAGCCTGCTTCTCCCTCTCCCACACTTTCTGCTTATGTTCTCACTCTCGCTGTCTCTCTCTCTCTCTCAAATAAATAAAATCTTTTTAAAAATCTAATATTTAAGAGAAAAATCTAAAAAGCTATGAAGACGTCTAGTCAGACCCCTACAAAATATTAGTGAGAGAAATAAAAGATCTGTACCAAGCTCAGGTATTCTTCCCAGCACTTCATACCCTTCCTTGCACTTACCTCTACCTGAAACCACTTGTTTATACATTGATTTGATTATTTACAGCCTCCCTCCAACACCTAGCTTTACCCCATCCATCTTGTCCAGTGCCTCAGACATTCCTGGTGCTCAGTTAATGGTGGGCTGGGTTGCATGGAAGGCGTCCTCACTGCCAAATGTGGGAAACTGAGCCTCAGCTTGGTGGCATTCCCCACCAGCTGACATGCCAGACACCAGGCAGGGAGATAGGTGAGCACAGGGATGCTCTGCTGGCATGTCCTAAAAACGTGAACTGTTATAGGAACACAGCACCCGTCCATTCAGAAGCCCCATATGAACCCATCCTGAACAGTCACTTGGCAGCATCAGCCATAAAAGCGGTCTGTGCTCTTCTCCAAGCCCTACCTGTATGAACTCAGGAATCCTTGTATCCCGGTGACTTGGGCACTGCTTATCCAGTCCACTGAAGTCTTATTCACCTGGAGCTATGGAGTCTGTCCTCACTGACCCAAGAGCTATTTGCAGGAACCATGGTCCCAGGTCCTTTCTCAGTCAAATTGTGTGGTCCTTGTTAGGTTGTCCTGTGCTTGGGATCCTAAGAAAGCACCTGAGAGCAGCTTAGGGAAAACACATGGCCCTGTAGTGTTCCTTTCTCTGACAAGACCCTGCCTCTCCCCACCTGCCAGGAAGCCAGGCTGAAGGATGCACCATGACACCTTCAAATCTCAGGGCACCCTATTTCCACCACCCTCTGGTCCAGAATGTAGAAGGCAGCAACCGTACCTTCCAAAATGTGATTCCACGGCTTTGCATCAATTCTGCTTGTTCTTGGCAAGTATGGGGTGGAGAGGGAGGAGTTCTGCCTTCCCCTCTGCTTCCGAGCACCATGACTTCACAAGGACTCTTGATTCTCCTCTGATCTTCCTCATGCTCATGAAGTGTCCCTTCTCCTCTAGGAGATTCTAGCCACTTCCTTGATTTTTGAGTTGCATTCGAGTTACGCCTTCACCGTTGGGACTTTGATACACAAGCCAGACCATTGTAACCCTGCACCAGAGTTCAGACGTTTCTGTAGAAACCACCACCCTATGTGCGCATGCCCTTGGAAAACCTGTGTAGACACGTCTCCACCATTATTAAGCAAAATCACAGGGGTGGGACCGGTTGGACAATGGAGACCCAGATGGATTCCTTCTGGCCTGTCAAGGAGGGTCCCTGCTCTGTTCAGTGCAGCCCTCTCTTGGCATTGCCCAAAATGGGGCACCCTCCGACAACCATGGTGGGACCCTCCCACTTGGCCAACCAAGCCTCTGAAATTTGGAACTTCCCCTCAAAATAAAGCCTTGTCATCTAAGCATTCAATTTAAAGACCCCTTGGTGTTATTTCTGAACACTGGAAGTTAATAATAAACATCACCTTTGTTTTGTGATTTTTTTACCGAGTTGATTTAAATACCCCTGACAGCCCCAATCCAATCTTCCCATCCAAACTGACAAGCGTGACATGCATCTCTGCGTACAAGCTCTCAATTATGCATAATCCAATGTTTTCTAGGGTTTTAATTGAATCACTAGTCTCAAACTTGTTATTTTTAATTTACAACATTTGATTTCTGACACTGGCCCCTCTATGTTATAAATTATGCAGGCGAGAGCCTTAGTTGTGCGGGTGATTAAAAAAAACTAATTAGGCATGATTAAAAAAAACTAAAACAGAGACCTCTTAAATATGTGCATGTTACCATGCAGAGGAGGCTTATTTCTAAGAGATTATGTTCAGTTTCGTACAATTTGATTGATTTTGACAGAAATGAAAGAAAATGTAGGATTTTTCCCCCTTCCTGAATATATACCAGAAATTGCATTACATGGCCCGTTGATGTGGATTTCTCCCACAGCTCATTGAATATAATTTTGTTAAGTGGGCAGGAAAATGAACATGAAGAAAACGCAATGTAATCCAGCATTTTCTTTGGCACGGGGAGCGAGGTCAGGACAGGGCTGTGCGTACCCCACAGGATCGACAATTAGAGTTATTGCCCTTTCAAGCTCCAGCTAATGACAGAGAGGAGGAAAAGTACAGGGAAAGTGTAAGTTTCTGAAACAAGGACTCCAGCTGGTGACATGGGATATTCTCTTGGAGGCTGAGGGATTACGGGGCTGGGGCTGAGGCTGGCATAAATCCACGAACATCCCATGACTGTTGCTTTTCTGCACACTACACCCTACTTACCTCCTTTCCCATGGAAGCCTGTTTCCTACTTGCCTTTGTCTCTCTCCACCCCCGGAAGGCACTAGCAACAAGAAAAGTGGAGCCCTTCCTCATCCTCCCGGGACAGTAACGCCACCATCTGCCAAACACGTGGCAGCCCAAGGGTGCGTTGGGCAAACCTCCCCTCCCTGTTCATTCTGAATTGCATTTAGGAGACAGAATCCCACCGGAAAATTTGGGAAGTGGGTACAGAAGACTACGGGGTGCACCCGAGTGAACCAACCATTCAAAGACTGTGCATCATGCTCTGTGTGAGGCTCTCCATTGACCAACAGTGCATTTCCCTTCTCAGAACAAATGAGGTGTTCCTGCGAGGCTTGCATGATGGGAATTGTCGTCACTCTCCTTTCCCTCCTGTTCTCCTTGGCCTGCCCAATGGAGGAGTTTCCTCAGGAAGCAGAATCCACAGGCGTGCATTTGGTGATGAATTTTGTGGATCAGACACTCAGATTTCCAGCCTCATGGAGCTTATGATTCAATGAGAAATAGGCAAACCATTGTCTTCAAACATGAGTGTCTGGTCAAAATAAAAATAATACAATCTTAGGAGCCACCCTTGTGAGCTCTCTGTTCTTCGAACTAAAATCAAGGGGCGTCCATTCCTTTCACTTCATGGTACGTCCATTCCTTTCGGGTCAGAGAGAGAAAAACAAAGCTAGAGGAGACACAGAATTCCTGTCCTCCAGAGAGACTCCAAATATTTAGAGGCTCTTACTCCTTCAAACCTGGTTCTCTCATTCATTCCTCATATCTGGCATGAACCCAGGTGTCCCTACCTTCCGGGGGTCTTGTCTTCACCTTCAACCCCACACCTAAAAGGTGTACCTCACACCTAAAATGATGGCAGAACCTGCATTGTGACCAATGGAAACACAAGGGTGCATTCCTACGTTTATCCTCCTCCACTTTACCATGAATGCTGGCCAACCACACATCGGCTCATTGTCTTTGGATGCATTGTGCACATATTCACACAACTGGATTTCATTTTTTTGTTGTTTGTTTGTTTTGCCAGAAAACATGGCGGCAATACCTTGAACAGTCATCAATGGTCTTTAACAAAGACAAGACTGCATTTGTTTGGCAAGTTTGTTTTTAACGGTGGGAAATGTCTGAAAGTAGTGGTCAAAGGGGGTGAGAAATGAAAGAAAGGAAAGAATCTGGAACATGGAATAAACAAATAGTGAAACATGCTCCTGATCATCTTGGTCTCCTCCATTTGGGTTCCCACTGACAAACACAATTTAGATAATGAGAATAAACATTGGCTCGAGTGTTCATGTTTTAATGGAGTCCAACCAATTGGCTTGTACCATCATAAGTCATTTTGAAGAGATGGAAGCAGGTGGTACACAGGGCCACTTGAGGTCGTCAATAAAAGCAATGTCACCAGAATATTAATCACCGTTGGGTGCATAAACCCAACTGCCAGGGTCCCTTCTTAGCTTTGCACGTGTGTGGAAGTGCATTGTCTTTTATCTCACATACATGTTGGGATGGTTCCAGTGTGACTCCATCCTCCACCTGCACGTTTATCGACATAATGGAAGCAGAAGCTGGATTTCTTGCTTCCTTCCTTCTTTCTTCCTTTCCATTTCCTTTCTTCCTTCCTTCCTTCTTCATTTCCTTTTCCTTCCTTCCTCCCCCCTCCTTCCTTCAGTCCTTCCTTCCTCTTTTCCCTTCTTTTCCCTCTTCCTTCCTTCCTTCCTTCCTTCCCTCTTTTCCTCTTTTCTTTCTTTTCCTCAGTCCAATTGCTCAGAAAACAAGAAAAAGCATCAGGCTTGGGGGTTGTTATTTCCAGACTCACTACTTAGCCTCATTACAAAAAATAATTGACCATCACTGACCTCTTGCAATTTAGCATTAGCACCAGAGTGCCAGGAGTTCTGAAAGATTTTATTCAAACACACACACACACACACACACACACACACAGAGCAAGCTTTATGTTGAATAGGAAACCTTCATCATGCAATTATGGGCTCATATTTACAGCTCCAAGCTCAAGGGGAAATATGGCACATGCAACATGTATCGACCCTCATCAAAGACCTAATTTCTCAGCCTGATATGTGGTCACACATGAGAGGGTGACATGGCTGAAGGGGAATTAAGAAGTCAACTCCTCTGTGCCCTGAACCCAGGGCATTCTTCCAGATGAAAGGGACTTCTCTGTGTCTCCAATGAGAAGTCGACTCTACACTGGGGGATGCCCTGACCTCCCCAAAGTCCTGTCCAGACCCCACTGTCCTTCACTCTATCCTTGGGGTTGTTGGACAGGCCACCCCAGGTGGTATCCACCCATAAGACAAACTCTCCCCCACCACCCTGCCCCACGAGACCCCCAAACCAGCAGGAAAGAGCTTGGACTCCCACACAACATCTGGAAGGACCATGCTGAGCCATCCCAAACTTTCACCTACATTTCCTTACCTGCGAGATGGGAATGAGATGCACCACTTCCCACCTGACTCATGTAGCACATCCATTCTTGTGCAGAAACAACACGATGACCCTGAATAGGACCTTTTGAAGCCAAACACAAAACATTTTTGTGTACTCATTGCAATCTTGGAGTTGTTCAAAGTCCTGCGAAATGGACTCTCCTTCCTAGCTCTGTGCTATTTGGGATGGGCCCCGCCCATGACTCCAGTTGGAACCTGAGATCCTTCTCCTTGATGCCTGACGTCCCACCAACCTGTCTGCACGTTCACTTCCTCTTCTCAGTCATTAATCCATGCCCCATGTGAGAAGAGCTTGAGTCCACATTCAACACATCTCTTCCAAATTCCACTCCTCGTTCTCTACTTTTATAATCGGAAGTGTCCTAGACCCAAGAGCTGACCCTTCTTGTCTATTCACTCATAGAGTGAATCATTTATGTGTGTCCATATGAGCCCTACATTTTAATCTTATTCTATGGGTCAAAATCCAATAAATCACTTCTTATTTTGCTACTCAAATTGCTACTGCTTTGGCCATTGGGATAGTCTTCAAATTAATTGCTTCTGCCTTTTGATGAGCCCCATCTTGCTTTTTGAGCACATCCGCCCCACCCCCACTCCACCCACGTGCTGGTCCAAACACCTGCCCTGATACCACCACCCAACCTGGGCGCCACTGTCCTCAATCCTCACCTGCCATCCCACACAAAGGGGGATTGGGCAGCTTCACCCTTCCAACTGGAAAGAGCACACCCAGCAGCCTAAAGTCAGTGTCCACTGCTTCGGGCCACATCCTCCAGGACAAATCCTCCTGTCCCTCCATAGATCCAGTTTTCCAACCAACTAGGTTCTCTGGGAACACAGCTGACAGTTCTAAGCTGGAGTGGCATCCACCCGCACAGCCTGGGGTCCTTATCTAGAGCTGGAGATGGGTTCTTTTTCCAGAACCCATCGCCCTCCAGTCTACAATGCCCGATGTCTGTAGACCCATCACTAGCGACCCCAGCCAGACGTGACCTCACAAAAGCACGGAGCTGTCATATAGGTGGTTGTGTCCACGAGGCCCGAGTCATACGGTTCCCGAGACCAGGAGACTCCAACTCATGCCGAGATGCTCGGCGCTCATTCCTTCAAGACTTCTCAAGCGGGGATCAGAAGACACATATCTCATGCAAAAATCAGACACGAAAAACAAACCCAAATGGCTCTTATTTATGAGTGGAGAAATCCAAAAGCTGAGGTGCCCCCTTCCGGTGTGTGCCAGGGCCATGAAAAAGCAATGATCTCTGGAAACTCACACACTCATCTCAGGAGACGTTGTTAGGGGCTCATAAAAAGTCAAATTGCCCTTCCTCGAGCTCGCAAGTAATTTTTATGTATCGTTTGTCTCAGAGTCCTTGCTTCTGCGTGCTGGGCTAACCACCCACCTACCCACAGGCCAACGGATAAGACGGGACAAGACAGGACTCTGATATCAGAACGCAGCCCCCACAATGCCGGGCCACCGGCCGCTGCAGATCAGTTGCAGGGGGCCCCTGCCTAAGAAAGCGAATGCCTTCCCGAGATGCGACCTTGTGAGTTTACAACCCAAGAATCTTCTCGTGGGCCCACGTGGCGTCTGATGACAGCACATCTTTACCAGTTTGGTGCATGTCCCGATGCTCGCCATCTGAGATGAATAATGAATGCGGGGCGGTCTGGGGAAAGGCAGACTTAATTTTGTGGAGGTCCTCCATGGCGGCGTGTGCACATGAGGGGCTCCTTTTCGACGCGGCCCTCGGACAGGGGAAGGACTGCCCAGTTGTCTGCGTGCATTTCCCAGGTGGGCCCGGACGTGCAGGGCAGGGGTGGGGGCGGGGAGGGCAGGTCTGCAACACTGGGTGGCATTCATGCTCCCACAAAGTGCAGGGCGCACCAGGGCCGTGACTGTTTTTATGACATTTGAGGGCGTTGACCCGGCTTTTTAACGGCAGGCAATAAAACCCATGCTAATTAGGTGCCACGACTTGGAGCCCCTTCCTTCTGGGGAGAGCCGATGACAGCCAAGCACTGGGCATGTGCACACAGCCCCCACACACACCTCCTCTGCTCCTGCACGTTGCTAAAAACCCCAGTTTCACCCCAAAATGATGAGACGATCCCAACACATTCTAACCACGGCTCAGAGCTCGTCCCTCCAAACCCCTGGGCAGCAGACCCTGTGCTCAGAAGGACCTTCCTCCCTCCTGAGCTCCAAGGGCGAGATTGCGGGCTCCCTCTTTAATATTCAAATGGTGCCCAGGACCGCTGAAAACAATTTTCTCTCCCAGACGTTTCGCTCATGCAATATCGCCCCTGCTTCCACGGGGGCGGTTGGGGGGGGGGGGGAGAAGACTCTCAACGTATCCGCATTGAGGGAGATGCGAGGGCTCTCGTTCCAGAGCAGAACATCCATCTGCATGATTGCCCCGCATCCCCAGGAAGGGTCAGACGCCGTTTCCGAAATGCTGCCTTTGGCTGGCAGGTGACGGAGCTGCCAGCCGCCCGGTGTGCATCACTTACCCCCAGGGAGCCTTGCAAAGGGCTGGTTCCGTGGATTTTTCATGACACAGACTATTAAGGATTCTGGTGAGGAGCCAGTTTAATCTGGTCCTTGGAGACCCCTCCGTGAGCTTTCTGGGGCAGGGCCCGCGCCCTGGGTCTGAGCTCCAGGTTCTGGCTCCTGTGATGGAGCTTCGGAGCCGGTAGGGTCCTGTCCCTGCAAACACATCCTCACGTGAAGCTCAGCAGGCAAGTCCGGTTGCTCTCAGGAATAAGCAGCCACGGCCCCCAGCCACAGTGCAGTGGGTGGGACCCGGGGCGCAGACACCAGCCTGGACGCCTGGGGGACCCCCAACACAAACGCTGTCCCCTGACCCGACTGCCGTCCAGCTGCAAAACCATCAGGGCAGCATTGGGCCCCCACGGACGATGCCACACGCAGGGACGGCCTGGCCACGGCCACGTTTTCCAGAACGCACCAGTATGACGCTGAAGAACACGCTGCTAATCTCCGAGTCTCCAGCTCGGGAAAAGCCGCGACCCCATTTTCAGACCGATTTTTCCCGTCCTTCTCGAAACTCTGCCGCCGGTTTCCAACTTCACCAGATTAGGTCGTCGGGGATGCCCCATGGGAGATGCCACTTACGTCTCGTGGGGCCTAAATGCAAGCGGAAAAACACTGACTTGGAAGAACATGCACGCTCAGCTTTATTGCCCTTCACTTCCTCTGGGTTTCGGGCCACACATAAGACCGAGCTGCAAACTCACAGAAAGAAAGAAGGAAAGAAAAGAAAGAAAGAAAGAAAAAGAAAGATGAAAGAAAGAAGAAAGAAAGAAAGAAGAAAGAAAAAGGAAGGAAGCAAGGAAGGCAGGGAGGAAGGAAAGAAGGAAGGAAGGAAGGAAAGAAGGAAAGAAAGAAGAAGGAAAGAAAGAAAATCGGTTTCCCATCGTTTGCCTTGCTGTGTTCATTCTCTTTGCTGCCTTGGAAAAACTCATCAAGGAAAAAATATAAAAATATAAAAAATATAAAATGTAGATTTACTACCAACGTTTTTTGTTTTGTTTTGTTTTTTAATTTCGGCTGTCGTTCCCGCATCACCCGCGAAGAGAGAGGCTTAGGCACCTCCTGCAGAAACCCGAAAATAGGTCTGGGAAATGCACCATGAGATAGTGTTCCCAGGAAACGTGCATCCTCAGGGTGCGCACCTGTTTCCAAACACTCACTCACTCACACACAGATCCTGGTCTGGGTCTCCGTTCTTGCACGCCGGCAACGGAGGGTGACCCGGTTGGCGTCCCCAGGGTCCCTCGGGCACCTGGCTCCTTGGTGGCGTCCACCCTCTGGTTCCGAGCGTCATGTCCTCTCCGAGCCGGCCGCGTGCGTTCTCCAACATATGCATGATGGAGGCTTCCCAGTGTTGGTCGGACGGAGCCCGTCTCCCACGGCGAGGGCTGTCCCGCGTGTCCGGAGGGGTTTGCGGCTCCACGTGGGATTGCTCGTGTGGGGAAGACAGAGACATTTTCCGCCCTGCGTGGTGTCCCCCGGCGCAGGTATGACCGACCCCACGTCCTGCTAGGGGATTTCAAAGTGCCTCTCCTCCTGTTTTCTGAATTAGCAGAGTTTCCCTATAAACGGCAGAAAGAGCAGATAAACGGGATGGGTTATCGCCTCGAGTCCTGAGAAATACGAATCGGAGCCTCGGAGCCGAGCGGGATTTAAAAAAAAACAGAAAACAAAAAACGGGGAAATGGGAGAATGGGATTTGTTAAAATGGCGCTTATGAGCGTCCTGCCTGGCAGGTGTCCAGGCACCTGCTGGTTTGAGGGCGGTTGTCTGCGTGGCAGTGGGGGCATCCTCCCCTGGCCGGACGCTGCACCCGGATCGAGGCACAGGAGGCCGAGTTCATGTGTCTTGAACATGAAGAAGGCCTGGCTTCGTCTGACTTTGTTTCCAGCTGGGTTCAAGAGCACGATTCTGGAATACTCCACGGTGTCTCTGAAACACAGTGCACGGGATGGCGTTCTGGGATGGGCAGGCTCCCTCCGTGTGCATAGACCCAGATGCATTGGGGTCTTTGGACGGAGCCCCTCGGAGCAACTCTGGGGAAGACGCACCTGATGCAGGGGACGGAGGTTTTGAACTGGAGTCGGGGAAACCCACGTATGACATCGCTCGCAAGATGTCAAAAGTAAGAAACCGGCCTCTTTGGAGATGTTTCCCGAGGTGTCTGACGGATGGAGAGGTACCAGGCTGCCCCCCACCCCCAGTCATCTCTGCGCACCTGTTTATGGAACGGACGAGGCTCATGCATCCTCCTCCCGGAGGGGGGCTTGGGGTAGGATTCTCAGCCTCAGCAATGAAAACCACAGCACGCCCAGCTAATTCTCAATTTCGTAGAAACCCGTAATTTTCCGGTTGGAAGTATATCCCAGGCAACACCGAGGAATGTACGTATACTTTTTTTAAAAGTTTGTTTTGTTTTTTTTTTATATTGCAATTGGATTTAATGGGGCATCGTGGGGACATCACTTACTACAGGTTTTCCCTGTTTCTTGGACGTGCAGACCTACGTGGCCTCCTGTGATTTATCCGGAGACTCTGGAGGTGTTCGGGGGGCACAGGGGGGCTCGGAGTGGAAGCGTCCACGTGGGTCGTGGGCTTGCATGTTTGCTGAGGTGCATACGTGAGGCTCTCGTGCTGGACAGGACGGAGGAAGTCGGTTCCTTCTCTGTCACCAGCAAGCACAGGGACGATGGGGGAGGACACAGCCTTTTAGTGTCTGACATCCCAGTAAGACGCCCCCGATCCTCGATCCTATATGGGCTCCCCCACGCATTAATCACATTAACCACAGAGCGGGACGCTGGGGAAGGCAATGAATCTCTTCCCTCCACTTTTATCAATGGGGAAAACACAGAAAGAAATACAGATGCTTTTCTATATTTTACAGGAAGGAAGACATGATTTCATTTACTTCCTTTTTGGTTTGTTTTTTTTTTTTAATCAATGCAAAATGTATTATTATTATTATTATTATGCAGAGAACAGACACCATATGTGATATTTCAGATACCCCCAGACATGAAACTCAGGGTCCCCCCCGAGACATAAAACACCGAGCAGAGTGAGGACCGGACTCTTGCGGGGTCCCATGTGGGGTGGCACGTACGGGATTTTAGGCAAAGCATGAGAGACGCAGAGACTTTAGGAGGTTTGCCTATTTGGGATCACAGTAAGCTGGGCTCGCTCTGTGCTGTGCCTGCGTCCTGGGAACAGGGATTCGTAGAGATGATCACCATCGGGAACGCCGGCCCCCCCCTCCAGGCTCCCCAAACTGTGCCACCCCCCCCGAAATTCATAGCAGTGAAAAGCATCACCCCCGTCCGTGTCTTAACGTGTGGCTTGGCAGCATCCCAGGGTCGCGGAGGAGAATTAAACCCTTCACCTCATTATTTCCCTCCGCATTGCTGAGAGAATGCTTAATGCCGCTTGTATTTCCGAGCCGAGGGAAGGGAACGGCGTGTAGCCATCTCTGAAAACGCCCACCTGAAACACTGGGGGGTCTGTTTCTCCAACCACCACCCCATGCCCGGGCTGGACCCTCCCCGGAGCTCACGGGCCACCCCAGCGCTCCTGGCCCCATGCCGACAAATAGAGGCTAATTAAGTTACATCCCATCATCTGGGTAGAAACCAGCCGTTCAGTCCTGAAAAGTGACCTTTTTAAAAAAATTCTCGCCAAGGCCAAGTCATTACCATGCGCTCCCCGCCTCACATCAAAATTATATTTCCAATATGCATGCGGCCCCAAACTTCCACGGAATAATTATTTTATGAAGAATCAGGGATTGCAGCTCCGGGTATGATCCGAGAAATTCCGTGCCATGAGGACCCTGGGAATAAAAACGACATAAAGATCAGGAGTGTGAGTACGTAAGCCAGTCCTTGCCCTCCCCACCCGACCCCCCAGTCTCTACTCGGAGACACCTCATCGTCCCCACTTTTGCATGAATTTATTTCATCCTCCATATAGTGGGTTTTTTTTTTTCTTTGTTGCTATTGTACATGATCACAAAACTGATGAATATGCAGCTCACCTCGATTTTTCTGATGCAAGCATTCTTTCAAAGGGGTGGTGGTCCTTGCCCCGTGGACGAAGCAGGTGGGGCCAGACCGTTCCCTCCGTTCACGGGGACCTCGGCGCCCTTCTGCCCGGGCATCCGAAACCGTCCTCCTGAAAGCAACAAGCATCACCCAACGGCTCAAATGCAACCTAAACCACATCTTAAATTTACCCTCAAAAAACCCAAAGAAAGAAATCAAATTAGTAATACTCAAATTAATAAAATTCATAATGCCGTCTTGCCCTAATTCCAAAAAACCCTTAACATATCATTCTTAAAAACCAGACTTGGCTTTCCAAAGCCGAGCCTGACACGGATCTTGAGAATCAGCAGAAGGAATTGGGCCGTTCTTGCCACACAAGACCCGTTTCCAAAGGCCACGGCCCGGGGCTGCTGAAAACAACACTTTTACAACCTCAGAGCGATGCCCGAGAACATTTACCGCAAACGCTTATATATTCTACATTTTTTTCCCCACCAAAAAAAAAAAAATTCCACATTCTTTAATTTAACTTTCAATAGCTACCAAGAATTAGAGGTGCAGAGTTAAAAAAAAAAATCCAACTTTTTATATTTGCCTTACATATACTTTTATTTTTTACTTATATTTTTTATTTTTGTTATTATTTTTTTATGTTCAATTACCAGCCTCTAGTACATCATAACTTTTCTACATTTTTGTTTCTTAAAAAGAGGGTTTGATTTTTTTTTTCTTGCCAAAACAGAGCATTATCTTGTTATCGTTTCCCCCAGAGAGCGTGAGGGTTTGCACACGGGGAGGTTCTGAAGTCGCTTTAGAACGATTCACGGGCGGCCCCGGGAAATGCATGTCACACAAAACTCTTGCCTGTCTCTGCGGGACAAGGACGTGTGCGTCCGCTTTGGGGCACGTTGGACCCCACCGCTTGCTTTCCATCCACGCGTCTAATTCATCGTTCAGGATTCGGTGACACCTCAGGAAGTCTGACCACGTCCCCCCGCCCCTGCGTTCAGGAAAACCACGCAGATCTTTCCAGACTCCTCGTCAACGGCCCCCCCCTTCCCGAACGTGCCACCCCAAGCCACATCAATCCCAAACAAAGCATTAAGTGTCAACGCTTCCTTCCCACGTAATTTTCGCTCGTTGGCACCCCCGGGGCCCTGCCCTCCCTCAATCGCCTGGTAGCTCGGTGTTGGGAAATCGGGAGACGCACGCACGGTGCATTATGTGGGCCAATGCACCTCAGCGCCCAAGAAAACTTCCCTTCCCAAATGCAAAACCAGGGGTGGGCTATATTGGGGGCGGGGAAGAAAATAAATTAAATAATGAATAAAAATAATAAAAAAATTAAAAATCCAGAGTTGACCAAATTGAAACGAGCTTTGCCTTAACCAAGCCAGTGTCCCCCTGCCCCTCGCCCACCTCCGCCGACCCGGCCCCTACACAATTTTACAAAACACTTTAAAAAAATGCACCCGTTTGCTCCCTGATCAGTGGGGAGCCTGCTTCTCCGTCTCCCTGGGCCGCTCCCCTCTGCTCGAGCTCTCTCTTTCTCTCCAAGAAATAAATAAAATCTTAAAAAAAAAAAAAAAAGTATAAAAGATGGACCGGTTCTACTTGATGGGCATTGAAGTGCAAATTTATTTTATTTTATTTTAAAGATTTTATTTATTTATTAGAGAGAGCACAAGCAGGGGCAGAGGGGGGAGGGAGAAGCAGGCTTCCGGTGGAGCAGGGAGCCCGATGTGGGACCCGATCCCAGGACCCTGGGATCATGACCTGAGCCGAAGGCAGACGCTTAACCACTGAGCCACCCAGGCGCCCCTGAAATGCAGGTTCAGCCCGTCCCGGTTCACCATCAGCTGGCTCCTCTCCGTGGTATCTGTGGCTCACAACCGAGTCTGTTTTGAGCTCCGCCGGGTCCAATCGCTTCTAAGTGTGTCCGTGTCTACAAGACCGAGGAAACCGCCCCCCTGCCCCCCGTTCCAACACCTCTTCAGCTCGCCTCTGATCACGTGCTTGGCATTTGATGCCAACAAAGCTGTTCTGCTTTCGTTTTCAAAAGCGTGAAGGTCGCACTAATACCAAATCTGGGGTAAGGTGTAGGGAGACGAGAGCACGAGCCCACTGGGGAGGCACTGGCCTGGGTTGGGGAGGACGCGTTGGGATTCAATATTCTGTATAAAAATACATCCCCTGGTAATTCTCCCCGCCAGCCCCCTGCCTGTGTTGCTCAGGCTTTTGACGGCCTCACACATGCCTTCCGGAATGGAGAACGAAGCCATCGGTACAGGGGAACTTGGTGTTTCTTTTTGGACCGTGCACGTATTTCCGGCCACGTTCCCTCTCCTTGGGGATGCTCCTCTTGGGGAGAGATCCTAGTCTGTGTGCGGGGCCGCGGGAAGCAAGTCTGCTGTGCCCAGGCCCACCCGGCTTCCGGCCGTGATGTCCGAGAAGCTCTCAGACTGGAGTGCCCGTTTCTTCGGACCTGGGTAGCTTGCGGCTGTAAATTTGCTCTTGGTTATCGTTGGTTCTCTGAGCTGCGCATTTGCAGACCTGGCTCAAGCTGGGTGGGCTCTGTCTGCATCTTCTGAGCCATCAGAGTGTGTGTGAGTGTGCGTGCGTGCGTGCTGGGCTGTGTATACGTGTGTGTGTGTGCATATGGTAGTGCGTATATGTGTCCACCCACATGCTGGGGGTGTTCGCATGTGCTGGTGCGTGTGCGTGTCTGGTGCGTGTTTATGTGCTGGTCTGCGTGTGCATGTGCATGTGCTGGTGTGTGC
>NC_058419.1:126055212-126115740 GCF_002201575.2 Neomonachus schauinslandi
TGTGTCTCTCTCTGTCAAATAAATAAATAAAATCTTTAAAAAAAAAAAAAAAACCTCGGAAACTCTCCCTCCAAAAAGAAAAAAAGAAAATAAACACACCATTTTTTTTTTTTTTTTTTGGAGGGACAGGCTCACAGCAAACAATGAGGAGCTCTCTGGTGTTTATACAGAGCCCGCCATGTGTCCTTATCAAGTGTTCACATCGATGGTGCTGGGGCCACAAATCACAGGCCGGGGAGAAGGCTCCGGTCAGCCAGGTCAGCCTCAGAAAGATGACGGGCAGAGACCCATAGTTTTTGAAACAGGGTCCTTTTAAATTTTTTCCCCATCTTTCCGTTTGTGAGCGACGTCACAGGTGTGTGCAGAATCGTACCTGGTGTAGTCGGTGAGGAGGCCGACAGACACACAGACCTGTGCTGGGCCGTCCGTCCGCGGCCGGCGCTCAGTGTCCCCCACGCAGGCCCACGCTGTCCAGAGTCACTCACCACAGCGCAGCTGGACTCCACAAGTTACTTCTCCCTCTGTCCAAGCTCACCTCCCGCGCCCGTGTGGGGCTTTCCGTCACGGATGGTCCCAAAGGCGTAGTCATTTAGCACATCCGTGTTTCCTGTAACCGGGAGAGATAGAAACCCCATGGAAAGGAGATCCAGAGCGTTCTGACTGGCCCTGCCCTTCCCCCGTCTGGATGGCGTCAACCCACAGGGTCCAGGAAACCCTCACAGGCCTCCCTTTGTGGTCTAAAGAGCAAGAATGCCAAAAAAAAAAAAAAAAGAAAGAAAGAATGTCTACCCAGGCTAGCGGAGGCCCGGAGTACTTTGCCCCCGAATAACCCGATTTTAGCATTGCCTTGAGATCCAGATGTATATACAAACATATGCATATTTTTAACGACTCAACGTGATTCCTCCTAAGTAAGGAAAACACCCTGAAACTGGAGAGGGACGGAAATATATCTTTAGGACGCAGGAGGGAAAACAAAATCAGGGCGGAATGCAACGATGTAATGTGACGGACGGTTCTGGTCACCGCTGTGTCCTTTGGTTTGCAGGGATGGGAATGCAGACCTGGTTTGTGGGGCTTGGCAGGTTCCAGGGCCTTCTCGCCTGTAAACGGTACAGTGCACACACCAGGGATGGACGGCCTCCAGGATGAAGTCCCCCAACGTTCCGTGCAGA
The DNA here is from genome assembly GCF_002201575.2 of Neomonachus schauinslandi. Lineage (NCBI taxonomy): Eukaryota > Metazoa > Chordata > Mammalia > Carnivora > Phocidae > Neomonachus > Neomonachus schauinslandi. The sequence goes on from NC_058419.1 coordinate 126,056,388, forward strand.
AAGCAGGCCGGCATTTGCAGATGCGTGTGGCCCTGGGAAATGAGCCCGGTGTGGTTCGTTGCCTCTCTTGGCTCCCAGGAGCATCCTGGCCCGCTCGATCGTGGTCGCCTGGGAGTCCGGAGAGAACCGTGGGAGTGGAAGCGAGCTCACGCGCCATCGGGCAGCTGCGTCTCAAGGTACCTTCAGTTCCCCAGCACAGCAGCTGTGCCGGAGATCCAGGCGGGGACGTGGAGGCCGGCCGGCCGGGACGGGGCCCAGCACAGCCAGTGCAGGTGGAGGTAGGAGCCTCTGGAAGGCACTGGCCGCAGGGAGCGGTCCAAAGACGAGGCATACACTCAGGGACGAGATGCCAAAGCCATGCACTTGGTCTCCCGTACCGCCTCTGCGTTTGGCAAGTGATTCGTTTTGCTTTTTTTTTTTTTTTAAAGATTTTATTTATTTATTTGAGAGAGAGAGAATGAGAGACAGAGAGCATGAGAGGGAGGAGGGTCAGAGGGAGAAGCAGACTCCCCGCCGAGCAGGGAGCCCGATGTGGGACTCGATCCCAGGACTCCAGGATCATGACCTGAGCTGAAGGCAGTCGCTCAACGACTGAGCCACCCAGGCGCCCCGATTAGTTTTGCTTTTAATGGATAATCTTCTCATCCCGTGTTTCCTTAAAAATCATGTGTGACTATGTATTTTTTTAACTCCCAACAATATGTGATACATATGTTTATATTTTATAAAAAGAAAGATACAGAAATTTTATATATAGATGTAGGTACAGGTGGACACGATCATTCATATAGATACAGATCCAGGTATAGATACAGATACAGATATGGATACAGATATAGATACACATATAGTTACAGACACAGATATAGATACAGATATAGTTACAGACACAGATATAGATACAAATATAGACAATATACACGTACAGATATAGATATAGATACAAATATAGACACAGATATAGATACAAATATAGATACAGATACAAATATAGATACAGAGGGCACCTGGGTGGCTCAGTTGGTTAAGCGACTGCCCTCGGCTCGGGTCATGATCCTGGAGTCCCTGGATCGAGTCCCATATCGGGCTACTTGCTCAGCAGGGGGTCTGCTTCTCCCTCTGACCGTCCCCGCCTCATGTGCTCTCTCTCATTCTCTCTCGCGCAAATAAATAAAAAATCTTAAAAAAAAAAAGATATAGAGACAGACACAGATATGGATACAGAAACAAATATAGATACAAACATAGATACAGATATAGATACAGACATACATACAGATACAGTTACAAATAGATACAGATACAAATATAGATACAGATTAGACATACAGACAGATAGAGATATAGATACAGGTACAAAACAGACACAGATATAGATACAAATATAGATACAGACATAGATGTAGATACAGATATACACATACATACACAGATATAGGTATACATACAGATACAGTTACAGATACAGATACAAATATAGCGACAGATATAGATACAGACACAGATATGGATACAGATATAGAAATACAGATATAGGTATAAATACAGATATAGATACAAATGTAGACATACATACGGATCTATAGATACAGATGCAGATATAGAAGATCTAGACACAGATCTACATGATAGAGAAATAGAAATACCTAGATAGAGTTATAGATGATATAAATATACATGATATAGATATAAACATAGACAGATGTTTTAACCACTAAGACTTGGGGATTCTTTGCAGAAATCCTGGGAAAACTTAAATTCGGGGAAATAGAGAAAGAGAGTAAAAACTGGCCTTCCTGCCGCCCAACCTTGAAAGAATAGTAAACCAACCACACATAAGGGGCCGGGATGTTGGGCGGAAAGCCGTCCCCGCCGTGGCCGACCCTTTCCGCGTTCTGGAATTCCTACATGCAAAACTCGGAGAAGGAAAGCAGTTTTTAAGCATCTTAGTCCTTCAAAACTGTGTCTACAGATCCAAGTTCCCAAACAGGAGCAGGGACCCCGGGAAAACACGTCAGGAATATCCCCACCTTCCCGGGCAGGGGGCCAGGCAGAGGGGGACTAGTCTGCTAGAGTTTTATTGGGAAATGTCCGCCATACACCTGGGTCCTGGCAGCTTTTTCCATTTTCAGACGCAGGGGGCAATTTTAACTATTGCACGACTCTGTGTTTTCAAGAGGGGCTAACTTTTTGGTGAATCATTTCTGCTCTGGAAACTAATACACACTGTACCCAACAAACAAAAAAAATGTATATAATTTTTAAATCAAGATAAAATTAAAAAGCCAACGTTGATGCATTTCATTGAAATCTCTGTGATTTGGTACTCGCATATTTATTCCATGGGCACCAAGTTACAAGCTGATTCTCCCGTTTTCTGCTGCTTAGTCCGGTGATTTTAAATGAACGATCCAGAAAGAAAGGTCTATTGGTATAAGATATTCAGATTTGCAGACGATCTTCAAAGAAACACCATTTTTTTTGTGTGTTCTGAACAGTTGTTCACACCCTAAATCAAAATAGTTCGTTGTCATCCAGGTCCCAAAATGTACATGCATATGTGTGTGCACGCTTACATATAAACACACCCGTGTTCACATTTTCATGCCTTTGCACACACAGGAACACGTGCAGTGCACCTATGTGGCCTGATAATACATTTTTATTTTATTTTTATTTTTTAAATTTTATTTATTTATTTCACAGAGACAGAGAGCACAAGCAAGGGGAGCAGCAGTTCTGCACTTGTGCAGACAAAAAACATCCACATCCAGGCAGAGCCTGAGCCCTGAGGGGCATTGTGTTCTGCACTGTCCAGCTGAGGCTGCTATCCGCAGGGCCCCTCAGCGGTGAGCACGCAAGGGCCAGGCTGAAATCTGGTGTTTGCGGGAAGTTACAGATACAGAGCTCACGGTCGCACCATTGACGTCCTTCGAAGGGACCCTCCCTATAGCAGCAGAGTGTCTGCCCCTAAATAAAGCCCCATGCAAGCCGACAGCGGCGCCCACCCTGGAGAGCACTCAAAGGACGGTCCAGCCACCCAGGGCCCTGGTCCCGGCAAGCCCAGACCTGCGATCCAGATCAGCAGCCTTCCCACTGATGGCTGGCCCTACCCTTGTCAACACCCCCACCAACACCCAGACCTCCTCCCAGACCCCTGGGCATCTTCTATCTGCATTCCTTTTCCAAAGCTTCCTCCCCAACCAGCGCCGAGAGCCCCCTGCCCTGTTCCACGTGGCATCTCCCCAACCCCGACCTACCCACGTATGTGCCTGGTGCATGGGGCCCAAAGCTCAGAAGGGAGCCTTGTTCAAAGCTCTGTTGTCAACATCTCGAAATTCTTTGTCATTTTTGACCGAGCACCCCTTTGTTCTCATTTTGCAACGGGGTCTCCCCAATAGTTTCAGTTCTACTATGACAGTCATTCCTTTCCCCCGGGGAGCCCGCCGGGAAGGCTGCCTTCCTTCCTCCGTGAAGTTTCAAGAAATGGATGTTCTCCCAAGGTGAGCCTGAGCCCCCAGGGTCCCTCAGGTGGAGGACCCACCCAACGTAGGCACCTTCGTCAGCGGATCGTATCATGAGCAGCCCCTTGTCCTAAAGGTGTTCCCTGCAGGGCGAGCAGCCCAGGATGCCAATGGGGCTTGTAATTCACCCACGTCCAGAGCTAGCTTGCTGATACGGCTGGATCCCAGCAGAAGGAGCAACGAGCATCCCTGGGACCTGCTTATCAACCGGACAAGAGAGCTAAGAACCAAGTCCACCTGCGTTCTTGTCAAACAGCGTCTCACCCTAGTTCATTTAAGGCAGGGGCCAGAAGAGAACAATTCCTTCCCTGTGCAAAGAAAACTCCAGCCCTTCTGTAGAATCTGCTAGTTCTAATGGAAATAATATCGAGCAAACATTGCTCCCAGCTCCCCATGGTATATTAAAGCAACACTATGGAAATGAAGATATTACCATGTTATTAATGCTTATTGTTGAAATATGAATACACAAAATATATGACGGAGTGTAGTATTTAAATTGCAAAAACGTGGAGATGTTTAATAAGGTGGCAGCGGTCCTGGGTGCTTTTTTTTTTCCTTCCCCTTCTCATAATTTTCAATATAATCTAAATTAAGCTATAAAAAATCATTACCTTTAGCAATTTTTAAAATCATCTTTCATCTCGGGAAACCTAACTCACAGCCCACTGAAAATATTACAAGTAAATAGTGTATTAAGAACATTGATTATGTTCCTTAATCCAATTGAAGCATATTGAGACTTAAAGGAAAATTATGGAAAATTATAGACATCCCCGGCGGGCCTTCCCTGGAAACATCCACCGGGGAAATGCGTCTGTGATTTTTAAGGAGTACCTTCCCATGGCTGATTTGTTTTGCCAAGTCCTTTCCAGGAAGGACATATCTGTGAGCTATGGTGCCCGGGGAGGGATTGATGGCTGGAGTTTTAATCCAGCTCTGGGCAACAGTTTGGGGAAATTTGGAATCTTTCAGCAAGATAGATGGTACCATTTCAGATGCAAACACTATTTTTAAGTCCTCCTGTGTGTATGACAAGTAGAATAAAAGACTTCCGCGTTTCCCACCCCCTTCGCTGCCGGCCGTGTGCTCAGCTCCACATGGGTCTGAGGAGCGGTCCGGCTTTTCCAGAGAGGCTGCAGAGGATGCAGAATGAACCTTCACACACAGTGCCCGGGTTACTCACGTCCTGGAGTGGACGTCTTCATGGAAAAGTAATTGCAAAGCAGGTGCACGGGGCAAAGAGGACCAAACAAACCCCATCTACTGCTTCGAGATACTCACTTCCTTTGACTTGGAAGAAGGCCTTCTGAGGCCTCAGGACAAGACGTCAGACAACAGTGTCACCCATCCCTGATGCCTCCGCTGAGTGGAAATGCTCAGACGCCCGGGGAAATACACTTCATTCCGAGCTTTCGACTAAGTGACATCACCTTGGCCTCCCCATGCCATGCATGATGCCACCTTGCACCCAAGTTGTCTGACCTTGGCTACAGACCACGAAATGGGGTTCCAATGTTAGCAGGAAGCGTGGCTTGCCCAGGACCCACCAGAGAATGGGAGCTGGAGGGAAACCTTCCAAGTGTTGGCTCAAGTCCCCTGGACTGACTTGGGATCCTGTGAATCTAGTGTAAGGTCATCCTAAAAACCATGCACTGAATGTTCATGTCCCCAAAATTCATATATTGAAGATTTAACTCCCAATGGAGCGGTATTTGCAGATAGGCTTTTGGGAGATGATTAGGTCAGAATGATGGCACCCCCCCCATAATGGGATTAGTGCCCCTGTAAAGGGATGCTAAATCTTCCTCTCTCTCTCTCCACAATGTGCAGAGACAGGGAGAAGGCAGAAGCCTATAAAGTAGGAGGAGAATCTCTCCAGGAACAAACAATACTGGCACCCTAATCTTGGAATTCGCATCCCAAAGGAGAGTTAACCAAAGGTCTGAAATCTCTGATCCCATGGGCACCCATGGAGCTATGCTGTCCCTAAGGGGACGTGATGGCGGGGTCCATGCATGATGAATAAGTCATGAGAACTCTCCATCCTCTATGAGCACCCATGGGGCTGTGCTGTCCCTAGGGGGACGTAATGGGGGGGGGAGTCCATGCAAGATGAATAAGTATTGTGAGCTCTCCATCCTGCATGAGCACCCATGGGGCTGTGCTGTCCCTAAGGGGATGTGATGAGGGGCCCATGGACAGTAAACTAGAGTTGAATTAGAAGTCATGGGAGAAGAACTAGTCTATGCAATTTTAAGACATTATACAGTGACAATAATCAAGACCGTGTGGTGCAGAGAGGGACACATAGATCCATGGAATGGGAAAGAGAACCCAGAAATAGACCCACATCAATATTTCCAAGTGATCTTTAACAAAGGTGACAAAACAATTCAATGCAGAAAAAAAACAAATGGTGGTGACCCACTGGGCATCCACAGGCAAAACAAAAACAAAAACAAAATCACCAACTAGGTCTCACCCTTGATACAAAATTCCACTCAAAATGCATTATGAACTTCAATGTAAAATGAAAAACTTCTAAGAAAAATAAAGAAAACATAATATGGAATCTTTGGGATGTAGGGCTAGGCAGCGTTCCTAGACCTGGCACCAAAAACACAATCCATAAAGAGAAAATCTGATCAATTGGACTCCATCCAAAGACCCTGTTAAAAAAGGAAAAGAAAGCTACGAAAGGGAGAAAATATTGGCTAGCCACATACCAACAAAGGAGTAGTATCTAGAATATATAAAGAGTTCTCCAAACTCAACAGTACAAGAACAAAAAAACAAATGTTCAACATGATTAGTCATTAGAGAAATTCAAATGAAAACCAAAATGAGATATTTCTACCTGCCTATCAGAATGGCTAAAATACAAAATTGTGACAAATATTAAGCATTAAATATTGGTGAGGATGCAGAGAGATTAGATCATTCATACACTGTTGGTGGTAATGTAAAATGTTAAAGCCACTCTGGAAAACAGTTGGGCAGTTTCTTTTGGGGAAAAAAAAAATAGCTGTGCACCATCAGATGACCCAGCAATTGCACTCCTGGGCATTTTTCCCAGAAAAAAAAAATAAAGACTTATGTTCATGCAAACACCTGTACACAAATACTTACAGCAGCCCTATTCAAAATAGCCCCAAGCTGGAAAGAACTCAGATGTCTTTCAGTGGGTGAATGGATAAACCAAATGGGATCCATCCATACCACTGACGTACTTAACAATAAATCACATCAGGCTATTGATCCACACACCAACCTGGATGGATCTCCAGAGATTTGTGCTGAGTGAGACAGCCATTTCTAAAGGTTACATGCACATGATTCCATTTATATAACATTCTTGAAATGACAAAATTATAACAAACACCAGTTCACTGAATCTGTGGAGGCAGAACTGGAAAGTTTATGATTCAACTCTTTTAAGGATTTCTAGGGACACCAAGAAACGCTCTTTGAGGGGCCAGGGGAAAAGAGTTATTCTTACACGTTTTATTTACTTAAAAAAAAAAGTCATTGAAGGGAACAGTAAGCCCTACAGGTGTTTCCAATCTCATAGGATGGATGGTGATGGTGGAAATCAACGTTGGCATGCTCCAGAGTCAACGTTCCTTTGGGGCCTAATCGTTTGTCACTTCTGCTCCTTACGGTGCCAGGACATTTCCCGTAACATTTGTTAATAACATAATCCATGTTGATAGAAATCTGAAATGGAATTACTTCCATTGTGGTTTCTTGTCATTATTGTTAAGGAGTGGGTTTTACTCCTACATTGTAGAAGGTAAGAGCAATGAATGTGTCATTGTAATCTTTGCTGTTGGAGAATGTTGAAAAGACAGGGGTTCTGTGAACTTTGCAATTGCTCTAAATTCTGTTCAAATGGTGAACTCTTTATTTTCTGCCCAGGCCACCACAAATCTGAGCTTTGAGAGAGATAGGCATGGGACCTTTCATGTGTACAGGATACAGAACTTACTTCCCTGTAAATTATTGAACTTATTGGACCCTTAATTAAATGTTTACTGAGCAAAGATATTCCTGAAAAGAACAATCTTGATTTTTTTTTTTTCAAGTGGTCTTTTAAAGATCTGTTGTGATATTTGATGGGTGTGTCATTTTAATTTAAGAATTACGTCTGAAATGTGTCTCTTCTTTCTTTTATCTTAGCATTATTCCCCCAATATAATGCACTGATTTTTCAACATGGAACCTGCCAATATGCCCACAAAATTATTGATAAGTGTCTGAATGAATCCAAATGAACCCAAGTAGTTGGTCATATTTTCGTCATGCCTTTATTGTTCCTTTATTGTAAAGGAAAAACGGCATTATTTTGATAATTATGCTTAACACATTGTGTTGTGGATTATTACACTTCAGTGAACTATGTTAAATATTTAAGTTAAGTGCCTCTTAGTGCCTTTATTTTATTATAGCAGACGTAGCCAAATATTTCTGGGAAAAGGAGTAGGAGGAGGAAGAAGAGGGAAATAAGATGATTATAATATTATGTTTCCATTCAGAAAAATTTTGGAAGAGTCCCACCAATTTGAGCTGTTGCATTATGGATGGCTCTCATGTGAATCATCAAGCACAGGTCAAGCCAACAAGTTTCTAGAAAATCATAAAGCCAAATCACCGCAAACGTGCTGTAGGTTTGTCCAAAAACTCTCCACGCACCTACTCAATAATGTTGAAGCCATACCAGGAGTGAGGACTGAACCCAACCAAGTGGGAGCAGCCGCCATTGGAAATCATGGCTGTGTTGAGAGCACCTTGATTCCAAAGCATCTCTCCTCCATATGGAGGAAGCTCACGTGTGCCTGGCAGGGGTCAAGCCCAACATGGTGTTGAGGAGGGTGGCCAGCCCTGGGCACACAGGGATACGGTGTTCAGAGGCCAGTTTGTTGCTGGCATGGAAGCTGGCATTCATGGTATACCAGACAGTCCTCTGGATTTGGGGGCACAGATCTCAGCCCACCGGGCAGTGAGGACACCGCCTCCCGCCATGGGACTTGACCTCAACGCCTTGTAACTTGGCATCCTATCATAACCACTGTTTCGCCGGCCGCAGGTCTGGTGTCTCTACAAAAGGACCCAAGCTTTGTGCACCTTTTATTAGCCCCATGTCTCCAAGGTCAGCATCATGGCAAGTGGCCCACCCTCTCCAGGTGCCCTTGGCTCAATGCATAAGGGGAAGGATCCGCACAATGCACAGACTTCATAAGAGAGGCTGCCATCAGTAACACACCATCCCCTGAGGTAAGTAATTTGCACACTTTCTTCTGCACCCCGTCAAAATGCCAACCTTAGAATTTTGTCATCTGTGCCTTGCAGTCGCTGCACCAGGTTGGCTGACCACAAGGCTCAGCTGACTTCGTCACCTGCATGTCCTAACTCCTGTTCACAGCTAGCCACTCGTTGAGAGGAAGAAAGGAGGTGTCCCCTCCTTCTGCTCCCGGCTCCCGGCTCCCAGCTCAGCATAGAGGCGGGGCTTGGTGACACAGTGCAGGGTAGGTTGGGCTCTGTGCTAAACCAGTGGTGTGACGTGGGCCCCAGGGTCCTGGTCAGTAGAAGGGACACCCTCAGTAGGTTACGGCAAGAGTGACTGGAGCCCGCCAAGCCCTTAGCCCATCAAGCACTGACTGAGCATGCATCACTCCAAGGACGGCAGAATGAGCTGGTGTACGGATGAACAGATGCACGCCTCTGAAAGCGTCCATTTGTCCGGTCCCTGGCCACCCCTCCCCATGCTCCAGATGCCTGTCCTGACACAGCATCGGTGACATCTGCCCTGAGTGTCTCATAGGCCCTCTGAACTCAACCACATCCCAACAGAGCCAACACTACCCCAACACCTGCTCCCAACCCCAACTCAGAACCATCTCTGCCACCCATAGTAGACAATGCAGTCCAAACACAAAAGTCCCTCTTGAGCCTCCTGTCCCCGCACAGCCACCAAGAAGGTCCTTGGGGAGTCCTCATGATCCTGATTCCCCAGTCGGCAGACCTTAGAATTGCAAACGGAGAAATAGTCCAGTGGTTGCCCACGGCACTTGGGACAGAACCCCACTCCCAGCCATGCCCCACCACCACATCCACAGTCACTCTGTCCAGGACACACCAACACTCCCCACAACCTGCTTCTCACCTGGAATGCTATTCCCATGCTGTTCATCTGACCTACTTCTTCCTCCTCTCAAGATGTAGCTGAGCATTTGCCTCCTTGGTTCAATGATTTCCTCTCTCCCCTTCCTTACAACATATATCGAATATGTGTGGACGCTACGTGGACATAGGCAAAGAGAGGATGCTGTTTTCCATGGAGAATGGGCATCGGAGAACCTCATTCCTTTATATCCTGTCTCCCCTTCTTCTTCACTCTGCAACTCCAGTTTTGTAGGGTTTGCAAGGATGGCCCAGACGCATATTCTCCATTTTTCTTACTTCATCTTCCAATCTTTGTCCCACAGAGGGGTGGCCAAGGAAGCTAATTGAGGTCAGTGGGAAACAGCAGCGGTTCTTCGATAAGGCTTTCAGACTCAAAGTTCGAGTTTCAAACTCGAAGTTCTGGGAAGGGGGAATACCTTCCCTTGATTTCTTTCTTACCTTTTTTTTTTTTTTTTTTTGCATTTCTCGCTTGTTCTTCTTAGTCTTCCCACCTGGAATGTAGACGTGATGGCAGGAGCTGCGGTAGCCATAATGTGACAAACCAGGAGGGAAAAGCAAAAGGAATTCCAGAGACATGCCTCCAGCTGGCCCCTCCGAGCCTCTGGGCACCAGCCCTGGGCAGCCCACCTGCAGGCTTCTGGTTACCTGAGAGAGAGAGAGAAAAGTCCCAAGGAGTTTGGCTTGCTGTCACAGGAGCAGGTGCATGTTCCCACAACAGTGGGAGGCATAGTTCTGACCCGAGAGATGCCAGGTCTAGCTGTAGAGGGGGCAAGATTTGGATTTCTACCAGTGCCAGGATGACTCTCGTAGAAGCAAGGAATGAAGAAAAAAAAAAAGAAAGAAAGAAACCATGAGATGCCATCCATGGAAAACACAGCCGCAGTCTTGCAAAATTAGCACACACACGCCCTTGGGAGCGGTTTACATATTTAAAGACTCATGTTGAATCATCATAAAAACATCTCAGAACCCAGTAGAGGTGGCCAGAAGACATAAAGAAATTGCTGCTGATGTAGGCAGTGCATTCCACCTGCCAAGGATGAGCGCGGCCTCTCTAACCTCACCTGTCTAGCGCAAAGCATTACTTGGAACCGGATGAGAACTCAAAGAGCCAAGAAGGAAGACAGAGTCCACCACAGTAGAGACAGAAGACAGATTAGCAGGGAAGGAGAGGCACGCGGAGGGACAGACACACACTGCGTGCCACGGGGGACGGCGGGGGTAAGTGTTTCTGCATGCTCGGAACACTGAGCCTTAAGAGCAATATCAGCACATCTGGGATTTTCATTCTGCATGATCTAATCGAAATTGAAGACCGGTAACCTACCATAATTTTCTAAGCACGGAAAGGATTCTGGTGATATCATCCCCCAAATTGAAACCAAATAGAAAGTCTCCTGATTGCCCAATTTATTTCTCCGTGTAGCTGCGTTTCATGGTCCTCACACACTCTAAGTCAGTTTATTTTTTGTTTGTTTGTTTTTCTGAAAAATCCTCCTAGTCTTTTTTTTTCCCTATTTGTTTTTAATTCTACATAAGAAGAGATTGCCAGTAGGAAGAGAAAAAAAAAATGTGCCGTTTTGCCTCTCAGAGACTCCTTTTTTTCCAGAGCCCTTCATTTTTCAACATCTAAAATATATGTAACAGATGAATATATTTCCAGTGTCACATTTTCTGCTGCATTCAAATTCTTATTCTTGGTTTCTGATTACCAAGAGTTGCCAAATCCTAGTCTTCTGGAGTTAAAATGAACCATCACCTCGTGCCAGACAGTTGGAAATATGGGGGACGAGGGGCAGCAATATTAATTTTTCTTGATAAAACAAGGCAAAGAAGGCGTCCTTGTATAAAACTGGGACTCTTTGGATAATTTAGAGTATGACGTACCTTTCTCTAATAAACATTTATTTTTTTTTTAATTAATAATACCATTTTGTTGCCAAAATAGGGGATCCAGATTCTTACAAAGCTACGACGGTGCTTTTCAGATTTGCGATGGTAATCGCTAGCAGGATTTTGAGGTTGAATGTCACCAGGTTATATTTCTCAAAGCTACCTGAATTATGACTTTCATGTTATTATAACAAGGCTATTCTTCAGGCTGAAATTATAATTTTTACTGTAAACCCCTTCTTTCAGTATTTTATGCTTATCCATTATTTTTTGCACTGAATGTTAGTTTTGGCCCTAAAAGGATTTTCTGGGAAAAGTTTCAGAAATCCATTCATCTATTTTTGAGTTGTCCAAGCATGGGGAAATTAAGGGTTTATACACATTAAGACATTTTTCAGATGCCTTTTGGAGATCTTGGTTAGACTTGTATTTTAAAAATGCAGACATGCCGTGGAGAGCGTGTGGAATGACAAATCTCCGCTTCTTCCTACCGGGGCAGGGCATTATAAATGAACTCTCCAGTTACTTAAAATTAGCCGGCTGCATAAACACACTCCTGATCGTAGCACCAAGGACCTCCCTCTCTCTCCCAGCATATTTCTTAAGCCTCTCCCCGGTGGAAGGCACCGAGGGATAAGGCATTCTAGGGAAAATATGTCACCTACCCTCAAAACTCAGCATGTATTACAAGTTACATGAACCACAACGTTTCTAAAATAACCATTTAAAGACACACTGTTGGGGCTCCTGGGTGGCTCAGTCGTTAAGCGTCTGCCTTCGGCTCGGGTCATGATCCCAGGATCCTGAGATCGAGCCCCGCGTCGGCTCTCTGCTCAGTGAGGAGCCTGCTTCTCTCTGCCTGCCACTCCCCCTGCTTGTGCTCTCTCTCTGTCAAATAAATAAATAAAATCTTAAAAAAAAAAAGACACACTGTTATTTGAACACATGTAGTCCAAGTAGGAGGAAAGAAAAAAAGAAACTTCTACTTTCTTCTAAACCAGCATCCATGCATCATCTTTAAACTAAAGCTTATTTCCAGATATATGTGAGTACAAAATGGTATCTATCTATCTATAAAGATGTTTCCATGTATATATGGTTTATGCATACAAAAGGTATCTATGTAAAGATATGTGTGTGTATACATACCTTATGCATACAAAATATAGATGTGTGTATATATAAACATATGTGCGTGTATATATACATTATGCATACAAAAGATACATACATGTATCTTTTCCATACACAATGTATGTGAAATCTACACAATCTACATAAATGCATCTATTAATATCAATCTATTAGAACGTGAATAAAGTAAGTATCAATAGATACACACATATACATATATAAAGTATGAATGGTCTGGGTGACTCAGTCAGTAGAACACGTGATTCTTGATCTTGGAGATGTAGTTTCAAGCCCCACATTAGGACGTAGAGATTACTTAAAGTGTGAATGTGAAATAAATAAAAAGATACATAACCATATGTGAATCTACATAAAGATATGTATGTACATATACAAATATACAAATATGTATACCAAAGAGAGACATACATTCATATATATATAAATTCATATAAATAGATAATCTGTATAAGTAAATCTATAGAAATAGATCTAAAATCCAGATAAAATAGAGTTTCATATATATATAAATTCATAGAATAGATAATCTGTATGAGTAAATCTATAGAAATAGATCTAAAATCTAGATAAAATAGACAGCCATTCATATATATAAATTTATATAAATAGATAATCTGTATAAGTAAATCAATAGAAATAGATCTAAAAATCTAGATAAAATAGACATTCGTATATATAAATTCATATAATAATCTATATAAGTAAATCTATACAAATAGATCTAAACTCTAGATAAAATAGACAGACACATACATATATAATATACAGTATGCATACATACATAAGCCTATGTATCTACATAAAGATATATATGATACAGAAAAACATATTAAACAAGAGATACGTACTATATGTATTTCCATAGTTGTATGGGTATCTATAACCTGTGTAAATAAATCTAAATGAATAGATTTAAAATCTAAATAAAATGGATATAAATAGGTACACACATCTACATATATAAAAGAGACACGCATACACTAGATACACATAGTAACAAAGATACACCATCCTGTGATACCTGTGTGCGCCACCACACAGTGACTCGATACCCGTGATGGATTACTGTGTTACTACAAAACAGGGTGAAATGGGATACTGAGAAGGAGCCCTGGGCTGCAGGGAACATGGGAAGAGGTTGGTAAAAAGGCATAAGAATTTCAGCTACAAGACAAATATGGCCTGAGGATTGGGTACACAACACGGAGACTCTAGTTGATAACACAGTATCGCATTATTGAAATTTGCCAAGAGGACAGATCTTAAAAGCTTTCACCAGAAAAGGAAAAAAAAAGAGAGAGAGAGAGAGATAAATATGCAAGGTGATGGGTGTGTGCATTAACTAGATGGGGGGATGTTTTCACAACGTGCGTCTGCATCAAAGTGTGCGTGCATCAAATCACCGCGATGCACACTTTAAACATCCTACAGTTTTATATGTCAATTATAACTTAATGAAGCTGAAATGAAGAAGAGGAGGAGGAGGGGAGGAGAAGAAGCTGCTCTGAGCTGGCCCCTGGCTGCAGGCACCTGAGGATCCCGATGCTTCACGGGGAGGGAGGAGAAGGGAGAAACCAGCCCCCACCCCAACCCAGGCTCCTGGAACCCCAGCCATGCCCCATACACCTAGGCTCCCACCCCTCCCCTCTGCTGGCTCCAATCTTCTACTGCCTATTCCCCGGTTCCCACAGACAGCCTCCAAGGTGCCGCCCCCAAACTCCGAATGGCCCCTTTCCCCAAGACCGCAGCCCTAACTCCTTAATCAACTCTCCCAGCACTTCCCCAACCCACTGAGTTGCTGGCAACCAGAACCCAAATACTTGCCCACCGCAGAAGGCAAATCAACTGGGTCCTGGACGGCTCTGATGTCCTAACCTGCAAAGATGTCCACATTCCCACCACCGTCTAAGTTTCTGGCACACCAATTATACCTGTCTTCCTATTTCTGGGAGATAGGCGCTGTCCCTTCCGTGCAGCTGGGGCCCATCCTGCAGACACTCATGAGGTATTAAGACCAACTTCTGTCAGAGGCTGGGGTCCTCTCAAACTGCATATGTGGAAGCTCTAACGCCCGAGACCTCAGAATGTGAGTGTGTTTGGAAACAGGGCTGTTGCAGACGTAATTAATTAAAATGCCGTCATGAGGGCGGACCCCACTCCAATGGGACTGGTGTCCTTGTAAAAGGGGGAAATTTAGACACAGGCACAGAACATCACGGGAAGTTTATGACGTTAAATAGAAGACCCAAGGCCACATCTATGAGGGCCCCAGAACCCAAGCATGGCATCTGCACTCCTTTTGGAAGAGGGGACATGCCCAAACAAAACTGGAGGGAAAGGGAAGGCAGCAACGTGACCTTTGTGCCAACACCTGTTTAGACAGAACCCTTGGTAAGAATGCGGCATGTTCACCTTGCACGAAAGGGCTATGCACCTTAAAGCAACATACCAACAGGGTGAACCCTGGGTGTTTGCACCAGGTTTGTTGACTGAATCGTACCCTCCAGGGCCAGCGAGGTCCCAGATGGCAAAGCGTCAGAATGCAGAAACATAAAAGACATGGGAAGTTGATGTCCTCACCGCTTCCCTTGTCAAGTCTCCCTAGGAAGTCATGGGCCGCGGACTCAGGTAGTCCTGGTCTGGTGGCTAGGAGATGGAAGCCCTCCTAACTGGACACCAGGAGACCAGCAACACAGGGAGATGTAGCCTCACCAAGGAGGGATGGTATGGCTGCCTGCCTGGAGGAGCCGAGAAGAGCCATGGAAAATCTCATCTGCTTCCTTTATCATGATGAGTGCACACGATTGTTGAATCACCACATTGCACATCAGAAACTAATATAACACTAATATAATATAACCCCACACTGGAATGAAAATGAAAAACTTAATTGAAAAAACAAAAATAAAATAAGACAAAATAAAATAAAATCTGCTTCCTAAACCCCTCTTGACTGATGCTTGGGGGGCGGGGAACAAACCCAAAACAACACAGGATATCTCCCCCACCTGCCAATTGCTATTACCTTTCCTTAATCCGTGAAATTATGAAGACCCACTCTCCATTTCCCCAAACCACACTGAGCCCTTGATTGTAGGAAATCATCTGAGAAACTCCTCTGCTTGGCCGTCCCGCATGACAGAGCATCTTGCCAAGTTCCAAACTGGCCCCCGCTCTGCATTAGGAATTTAGGACCCTCGGGACTTTCCCAGAACAAATGCAGACTTTTTCAAACAAAATGTCTTGATTATTCCAGATTAAACTTCTGAATTTATTATAAGAAAAAAAATCCAATTTGGGTTTTTTTTTTTTTTTTGACTGTGAGGATTAGTGTTTCTTGTGTTGTTACAAACTCTTCTATATCCTTTGGGGACAAATTATGTATAATGTGAGCCTTGAGAGTAAGACAATATTACATAATTTTTCATTTCTCGAGGAATTTGCCAAGTGTCTGCCCAGATGATGAGGCTATTCTTTTCACTGGAGACATTCCGTGGCCCAAAAAGACATGAAGAAGCATTTTCAATTGCTAAGTGCTTCATCTGGCATCCACGGAGGTGTAGAGAAGCTGGTATGCACGTCAACAAACGGACTTCTCACGGGCTCTGGAATTTCCAAGGGACTCATGGGGTCTTGAGGTTCAGCCTCTGACCCGAGAGTGGAATTGTCTTCAGTTTCCTCTGAGTGGAAATCCAGGATCTGTTTGGATACGTCCAGTGATAGGAAACTCACCCCCTCCTTAAGAAGCCTTCCCAGGGGCGCCTGGGTGGCTCAGTCGGTTAAGCATCTGCCTTTGGCTCAGTCATGATCTCAGAGTCCTGAGATCGAGTGCTGTGGCTGGCTCCTTGCTCAGCGGGGAGTCTGCTTCTCCCTCTCCTCTCCCCCCCCCCCCGCTCTCTTTCTCTCTTGCTCACTCTCTCTCAAACAAATAAATACAATCTTAAAAAAAGAAAGAGAGAGAGAAGCCATCCCATTCTTGGACAGCTTTGGCATTTACATATCCCTCCTTCCTGTGGACCTGAAATTGGTCTCCCGGGTGCCTGATTCCTCACCCTGTGTGTTAGACCACAAAAGACAGATTAAATGGCTCTTCTGCGTGGCCGACTTTCAAATATTTGAAGGCAAACATCATATCCTTTCCTAACTGCTCCTTGCCTGGGAGGTTTTTACTTTGGGGGCTGAATATCTCCAGATCTCTCCAAATGCAGAGGATTCCAAAAAATGTCACGATCACCATCTCACTCTTCTCCCCATCCAGTTTCTGTCTGATTGGCTGCCACCAGGAGTCCTTTCTCCAGGTGGCACCTGACCAGCTCAGGATGGAAAGGGGCCATTTATTGTGGTCAGAGATCATATCGGTATCCCTGGCAGCCACACATACATGTACATATACACACATTAAATACCTCCCCAACAAGAATCTTCAGTGTCCTTTATATGCCCTTGTGCTAAATCATATCTCCTCTTCTCCATCCTTCCATGCTAATGTTTTTGCTAGTGGGTAAGATGATGAATTTTAACTTCAAAATATCAATAATTATATTAAATGTAAACTGACTAAATGCTCCCATTAAAAAACAGAGATAATCAACCTAGATTTAAAAAACACCATGAAATGCTGCCTAAAAGAGACACATCTAAAATATAAGGAAACAAAGTGCAAGTGTAAACAGTTGAAAAAAATAGACATAGTGCATCCTTACCGTTTACAGATTCTGTTTCTGCAAATTCACCTCCTTGATAAAATTTATTTGTAACTCCAAAATTGATACTCACAACAGGTTCCCATTTATTTGTAAATTTGAGTCATGCAACACACCCACTCCCCACTGAGGACAAACAAGCCTACCCACGGCCTTCTTTTTCAGTTCTCACACTGTAAGCTACTGTTCTATTCTTGGTCTATTTAGTGCCACAGTTCTTGCACTTTGGGTGCTTTTTCTTGGTAATTTTTTTGTTTAAAATGGCCTCTGAGCATAGTGCTGAATTACCATCTACTGTTCCTAAGTGTAAAAAGGCTGGGGTGTGCCTTACAGAGAAAATGAGTGTGTTAGATGATCTTCATTCAGGCATGAGTTTTAGTACTGTTGGCTATGAGTTAACATCAATGAATCAACAGTACAGACGCAATAAGGTGTCTTTAAAGAGACACACACAAAGTTATGTTTTGATCACTTCATGAAAATGTTGTGATAACTACTGGGTATTTACCCCAAAGATACAAAAGTAGGGATCCGAAAGGGTACGTGCACCCCGATGTTTATAGCAGCAATGTCCACAATAGCCAAACTGTGGAAAGAGCCAAGATGTCCATCAACAGATGAATGGATAAAGAAGATGTGGTATATATATATACAATGGAATATTATGCAGCCATCAAAAGGAATGAGATCTTGCCATTTGCAATGACGTGGATGGAACTGGAGGGTATTATGCTGAGCGAAATAAGTCAAACAGAGAAAGACATGTATCATATGACCTCAGTGATATGAGGAATTCTTAATTGCAGGAAACAAACTGAGGGTTGCTGGAGAGGGGGGTGGGGTGGGAGGGATGGGGTGACTGGGTGATAGACACTGGGGACGGTATGTGCTCTGGTAAGCGCTGTGAATTGTGCAAGACTGTTGAATCTCAGATCTGTACCTCTGAAACAAATAATGCAATATATGTTAAGAAAAAAAAAGAAGAAGAAGAAGGTAGTGGGAGGGGAAGAATGAAGCGGGGGAAATCGGAGGGGTAGACGAACCATGAGAGGCGATGGACTCTGAAAAACAAACAGGGTTCTAGAGGGGAGGGGTGTGGGGGTATGGGTTAGCCTGGTGATGGGTATTAAAGAGGGCACATTCTGCATGGAGCACTGGGTGTTATGCACAAACAATGAATCATGGAACACTACATCTAAAACTAATGATGTAATGTATGGTGATTAACGTAACAATAAAAAAGTTAAAAGAGAAAAAAAAAAAGAAAATGTTGTAACAGAATACCCACAGGAACGTAACCCTGTATTTCCTGTAGGATCAATGGTTCCATACTTACTAATTAATTATGTCTAGGGACTTTACAGAACATCTACCATAAATAATGACAATTTACCACACTATGAAAATATTAACTAAAAAAAATAATGAGGTTGTATTAATATCAAAGTAAGACTTTAAAAAAATAAATACTAAAGAGAAAGAGAAAAACTTTTTAATGAAAAAAGACTCAATTCACCAAGAATATGAAACAATTATAAACTTTTATGCACTGAATAACAAGATCCAAAACAGATAAAGCAAAAATTGGTAAAATAAAAGTAAACAAGTCCACAATTTTGGTAGCACATTTTAACGTACTTTCTTCGCAGTAGATAGAACAAACATGTCAAAACTCATTGCACATTTAAGATTTTAATTTTGTTCAAATCTCATACCCTGTATTTGCCTAGTGGGTAGATATATAGCTCTATACTTAATAACTGCAGAATATTTACCACTTTTAAGCACCCATGAAACATTTATAGATTTAACCATATGCTGGACCATTAAGCAAATTACTATAAACATCAGAGATTGAAATAATACAAAGTACGTTTCCTAGTTCTTGTGCAATTGAGCTGGAAATAAATAACAAAGAGATAACTAGAAAATCCTGTAAGTCTGAAAATTAAGCACTGCACTTCCAAATCACTGGTGAGGCAAAGAGGAAGTCAAAATCAATATTAAAAAGTATTCTGACCTGAATGGTAATAAAACTATTACCTACTAAAGCTTAAGATCAGCTCAAGCAGAGTTGTGTGGGAGAATTTATAGCCCTATTTTTTTTTATAAAAAGGAAAACGACTGGAAATCATTAAGTTAAGAACCTATCTGAAGAAGTTAGAAAAATAATTAAACCTACAGAAATAATAGAAATTAATGAATTACATAATAAACATAACACAGAGAAAATCAACAGAACCAAAGCTGGTTGTGTGAAAGGCTAATAAATATTATATACCCCAACAAGATTTACCAAGAAAAAATAAAAGATATAATAGACATTAAAAAGCAATATCCGAAGAAGGATATGCCTGTAGATCCCATACCATATTTAAAAAAAATAAGAATATGAAAAACAACCTTATGCCAAAATTAAAAACAGATTAAATGGACATGTTTTTATGAATAAAAACATAAATTAAAGACATGTACTGTATAATTTAAATTTTTCCCACAAGGAAATTGCCAGGTTCAGATATCTTTGTTAGTATATTTAACAAATGTTTAAGGAAGAAAAAAATGCCAACTTTATACAAACTTTTCCAGAATCTACAAAACGGAATGCTTCCTGAACTCATGTTTATGAGGCCAAACCAGAGAATTATTAAAAAACAACTTGCAGGTAAGTCTCATATAAGAACAAAAATGAAAGCATTAGAAAATTAAATCTAGAAATGTCTGAAATTTTTTAAAAAGGAAAAACAAAGGAATAACAAGTTGGGTTTATTTCCACAATGCAAATTTTATTAACGCTTCAGGGGAAAAAAATCAGTGGAATTCATCACGTTAACAGAATAAAGGAGAGAGGGGGAAATCATAAGGTCATCTCAATAAATGACAAAGAGCAAGTGACAAATTGTGACAAAATTTTTATGATTTTAAAAACCACTTGCAGCATATGAAATGAAATAGGTTTAAATTGATATTGGGAAGGAGACAAAGATGCCCACTATTACTACTTCCATGATTCCTGTAGTGGAGTTTCTAGCCAGTGCAATAAGACAAGAAAAAAATGGAGGGAAGGAAAGAAGGACGGAAAGGAGGTAATTATTGTTTACAAGTAATATGATTGTATACATAAAAACATCCAAATCATTCCACAAATCAACTATTAGAATTAATTACTTGTTTAACAGGTTTTCTGGATACTAGATCAATATAAAAAATCAACAGTATTTCTACTATCAGCAAAAATCAATTAGCAAAGAGCACTGGTAAAAGATATAATTTTATAATTTACTTTAGAATACAAAGATTAAATACACTGTATATTTGCAAGACTTTTACCCAGAACACTGCAAAACATTAAAAGGAATAAGGGATGACCTACACAAATTTAAGAATTTACTGTATTCATAGGCGGGAATGTTTGGTATCATAAAGATGTCAATTCTCCTCAAATCATCTATAGATTTAATGCATTAGTAATCAAAATTCCAACTTGTAGTTTCTGAGAATTAACAAGCTGATTCTAAAATTTACCTGAATACCCTAAAGGCTGTGGCTCACTGAGGTACTTTTGAAGAACAAGGCAGAAAAACATATTCTTTTAGATAACAGGAATTAATATAAAAGCATCATAATTATTTTTTTAAGACCTTATTTATTTGTTTGTCAGAGAAAGAGAGAGCACAAGCAGGGGGGAGTGGCAGGCAGAGGGAGAAGCAGGCTCCCCGCCGAGCAAGGAGCCCAAAGTGGGACTCAGTCCCAGGATCCTGGGATCATGACCTGAGCTGGAGGCAGATGCTTAACCTACTGAGCCACCCAGGCGCCCCAAATTTAATCATAATGAAAATAGCATTGGCACAAGGGTGGACAGATGGGCAGAACCATATATGGACAGTCTTACAAAGGTGACATTCAGAAATGGTGGGGAAGATGGGGGTATTTTAATTAACACCCCTGGAAAGCTTTCTATCCATTCAGAAGAAGAAACAAGTCCAACTTGACCTCAATCTCAGACCCTGCACAAAAATAAACTGCAGGAGCATTATCAGTTTAAGGGTCAAGGTAAAGCAATACTTCTTGGTGTGGACTGAAGATCTGTGCCCCCCTCATCCTCACCAAAGTCATATGTGGAAGCCCTACCTTCTCCCACATGATGGGGTGGTATTTGGAGGTAATTATGGTTAGATGAGGTCATAAGGGTGGATCCCCATGATGGGATTAGTGTCCTTACAAGGAGAGACATCCGAAAACATGGTCTCTCTGTCTCTGTTTCTGCCATGTGAGGACATATCCAGAAGGAAGAGTCCTCACTAGGAACCAAGCACACTAGCATGTTGACCTTAGACTTCCAGCCTCCAGAACTGTTAGAAAATAATTTCTATCATCCGTGTCACTCCGTCTGTGGTGTTTTGTTATGACACCTAGGCAGCCTAATGCATTGCTTTTTAAAAATAATGACATAGAAGGACATCTTCCTGGTTTGGGGGTTGGGGAGCGTAGTACAAACATTTTTTAAACAGGGCAGAAAAGTAGCAACCAGAAAGGAAAAATAAAAATGATGTGTTGAATTACAGTAAAATGAGGACTGTCTGTTTGTTAACAATGCTTTTTAAAAGGGTGAACAAGCCACAGAAAGAGAGAAGATATTTGCAAAATTTGTAATTGGTACAGTGCTTGCATTCCGACGAAGGAACTTGTAAAAATCAGTAAGAACTCGGTCCGATGGGAAAATGGGCGTAATTCTTGACATGCATTATGCACTCCATGCGAGGCCTTTCATCCTTTACGGTAGATGTTTTCAAAAAGCAGAGGGGACCGATGTGGTCAGGTAACTCGGTTGGACCACAGATAAAAGAACTGACCCCTTCCTGGCTCGAACGCTGTCACTTCACCTAATTTGCAGGTGGTTATCGCCTGGATTCATGGTCTCTTTGGTTCTCTGGAAACAAAAACGGAAGACGTGGTACAGCAATATTGGGATCACCTGCCCCTCACTTGTCCCTACGGCTAAATTGGGATCGCCTGCCACTCCACCATTCATAGGAAACCATCGGTTTATCTTCCGAAGCCAAGAAGATGGTGTGATTGTTCTTTTCTTTGCCTCTCAATAGCTGGCTCTAAAATTTAATGAAGGGTTGTGCTGAGATCCTCCTAACGGAGCAATTGTGAGCACCTAACTCGGGGGCAGTCCTTGAGAGATTTGTGCCCCACAGAGCAGTGTAGGTGTTTGCGACTGGCCATGCTCACCTGAACCAGAAAACCTGGACATGCAATATGCATAATGCGTGTCTGCTAAGTGGCAATTACGCCATTGTCACAGATCACTGGGGAGGTGAACCTGCTGCCTTAGAAAATCATCCTCATCAAATAAGATTTATTAAATGCCTCTGCACGTGCGACGTCGTCCCAAAGTTGGAAAACCCCTCTTCGTTCCAGAGTGCCCTTCGAACCCCGGGTTTCATCTGCAACTTCACAGCGGGCGCGAACGAAATGAGCGGAACTTGGCGGCACCAAAATCCACATTTTATGGGATTTATGAACATAGCGGGGAGCTTGGCGGGGCTGACGGGGAGCAGATGGTCAAATAATTCTAATTTTTAAAAAAAAGTCACAGTTTGGGTTACCCTTAACATGCTTGCTGATGCCGTTTTCTGATTTTATGACTATTTCCCGGCACTAGACAGGAAGGGACTTGCGTTCGTTGAATCCGTGGTAGCAGACATGTGTGCACCTGCTCTCATCTTGATGCAACTTTTTCATGGGTTTCAAAATGGACGCGTTGTATCCACACTAACTAGCCATGTGGTCCAGAGGCACAATGCCTCAGGGCTCGGGCAGAGCCGGCAAATTCATAGGAGAGGCCAAGACACGAGGATGCTTATATGGGCCTCCAGCAAACCCAACTTTTAAAGAGATTTCCATAATTATAGCATGGGATGCCTACTGTGGCCCAAGCACCGTCCGGGCTGTCTAAATCCACCTCCTCATTCAGGAGGTGTTTATTGTGCCATTCCAGGAGACACGAGGGCTGTCCCCTTTTCGGGCAGGGAAGGGGACTCGGCGACGGTAAACATCATGCTCACAGCACACCACCCGCTACCTAGGGGTGCAAAGCCCCATCTCTCCCTGCAAAGCCCAGGCCTTTCTTTTGTGATAATAATCACAGTGACTGAGCTCTTTCAATTCCCAAGTGGCCTAGGAATTGCTCAGCATCTGGAATGAATGAATGAATGGAAATGTAGGCGGAGAGCACTCCAGTCTCTGCAACTGATTTTCAAAATCCAAACCAGGGACAGTGTCTTGCTGAAGAAACGAGGACCGTCCTTCTGCACAGTCGAGCACGGGGAAGCCGGACGTGCCCGAACCCTGCCGCACTGGGATCCCGTGGGGAGGAAGAGCACCTTTCCTTGACGTCCTTCAGGGAAGGGGAGGCCAGATGCATCATGCTCGAGGACGCAGGATCATGCAGGCTTCCACGGGATGGGGGAGAAGACAGGGAAGGTAAAGCACATTGCCCATCTCCTACAGCAGGACCAACACCCTGGTCTGGAACTCAGCCAGCGGGGAGCCACCAACAGGGAAATCCCATTGTTCGCAAAAAACGCCACAGCCTCTATGTTTTCCACCTGGAGAGAGGACAGACGTGGAGGTGGGAGTCCAGATGGAAAAACGGGCCCCCCCTTTATCAATGGCAAATGACTGGGCCCT
This sequence comes from Neomonachus schauinslandi, assembly GCF_002201575.2. Lineage (NCBI taxonomy): Eukaryota > Metazoa > Chordata > Mammalia > Carnivora > Phocidae > Neomonachus > Neomonachus schauinslandi. Next base: position 126,080,548 of record NC_058419.1, read on the forward strand.
GGGGTGTGGGGGAAAAAACAGGGAATTTGGGTCTCAATCAAGATAGGAACCGTCAGTCCCCAAAGCAGGGTCAAGATGGTAGCAGAATGGATGGTGTGGAGGAGCACTCTCCCCACGGGGACCCCCCCATGCATAACCCTGAAAATGCCTCTAATGATGGTCCAGCAATGGTCCAGCACCCACCAGCCGCTTAGGGAACCCACCTCACCTTGTATGCAAACCCCGAGAAATGACAATCCAGCACCACCGGATCCCACAAGGTGCCGGCGACCACGGTGTTTGCTCCCACGACCATTCACACGGGACTCCTCAGCGCACCCACACCTCCTGTTTCAGGTTGGCGATGAACATCTCAGGCAGGGGGGGCCGCGCCCGCGCTTAATCACCGCTAATACAATAAAGCCGCACTTTAAAATATTATTAACCTCATCTGTCTCGATTTGGGGCTAATAGACCATCGTGGGCACATTGTCTCACACCTGGAAGTTATGCACATATTTATTAATCGACTCTTCCACGGGGGCGGAAAAGAAAAAAAATTTTTTTTTCCCTCCGAAGGGAAACCAACGGCAGCCCTGGGCGCGCGTGGCTACAGGTTAGAAAGGGCACTAATTAAATGTCAGACTTGACAGATTAAAATTATGAAATTTAAAATCGCCGAGAAGCTCTTTGTCATTGTCAAATTAGAAGTCAGGGTGATGAGGAACGCGCAAGTGAGTATTATAACGGATGGAATGGCAATGGGGTGTATAGGAGAAGCTTTTCCTGCATCCCGATCAGCCATCAGCGGAGAGTTCGCATCAAAGGCGGGGGGCGCGGGGTGTGCTGCGTTTCACATTCCGGCGGAGGGCGGGTCGGCCGTCGGCATCCGTAATGCAAGCATATGTGAACCTGGGTGCGAGGCGGGGTACGAAGGATGTTGGGGACGCACATTCTACAACGGGGTGATTTATGGATTCACATCAGGAAGGGACAGAGCTCACCCCCCCAACACACGCCCCCCGCTCTGTATGGTGAACAGAGGGGCAAACGGCCTTCTAGAATGCCATACCCTGCCTTCAGTCCTGCGGCCAACAGCCCCAATAAGGGAATTAATCATACACAGTTAAAAGTCTTGGCTGGCTCTTGGAAAAGACAACCTCCAATGTGCGGCCGGTGGTGTGTGTTCTAGAAGGTTCAGGACACGCCAGGGGGTCAGCGGCTTGTTCTGCCGCAGAGATCAGAAGACCCCCATATAGGAGCCGCGCCTTGCAAGGTCCAGCGCAGGGGACAGGCGCCCCCTCCGCCTGCTCGCAGTGGGGTGAGGGGACCCTCCGACTGCCTCCCGTCCACACGGTACCAAGACTGCAGCCCGCAAAGCATACAGAATTCCTTGTGAATAATTCAACACCTGTAAACGATGAAATATGACACCTTTCAAAGACATTCTGTAGCGTTATATGTCTTAAGAAAATCTCTCTCCTTCCAGAAGAGCTTTCGGTTCAAGAAATGCCAAACCCAAGAGCTCAAAATCCCCTCCCCGTGGTGTGCAGAAATCACCGCAAGACCAAGGGCAGGAGTGCGCACCGCTGAATGCCTCAGGTCTGGCCTCATGGGCTGTGTGGATGGGGACGTGCAGGACACACAAGGGACACCCCCCCCCCCTTCAGCCCCCTCTGCTTGGGACAGATGCACCTGCAGCAGAGCAGATATCAGGAACGTTGAATATGGATGGGGTGGGCTATGGGGTCCATTGAGTCTTTCCCTCTATGCAGTCTTCAATATTCCCAGTATAATCAACTTTTATAAACTCCTTGTGTTTATTGCGGTAAAATGGATATAACATAAGATTTACCATTCGTGACATGGACGGCATTCGCTGTATACACAACCATCACCACCGTCTGCATCCCAAATATTCTCATCCCCCCAAAGGAGACCCTGTTCCCATTAGCTGTCACCTCCCTGTTGCCCTTCCCCAGCCTGTGGCGACCACTAACCCACTTTCTGTCTCCGTGGATTTGCCTCTTTTGGATGTTTCACATAAATGGAATCATGCACAATGTAGACTTTGGTGTCTGCTTCCCTCCATGAGCGTCGTATCCTCAAGGTCCATCCCTATGGTAGGAGGTGTCAGAGCTCCATTCCTTTACCTGAATGAGTCATATTCCCCCCGTGTGGACGGACCACATTCTGCTCATCCATCCATCCGTTGCTGGAGATTCGAGTTGTTTCCACGTTTCGGCTGTTGTGAATAGCGTCTCCATGAACACGTGTGTCCACATATCTGTTCGAGCTCCTCTTGTTAATTATCTTGGGTAGATACCGAGGCGTGAACTTGCTGAGTCAATACGGTAACTCCGTGTTCAACCGCACTGCTTTCTATGGCAGCTAAACCATTCTCCGTTCCCACCAGCAATGCACAAGCAGTTCTGACTTTGCACATCTTCACCAACACTTGGTATGGCAATTGTTAGTAGTAGTAGGAGTACAGTTGTCCTCAGAGTTATGGTCCCTCAGAATTAGGGGTGTAGAGTGGCATCTCACTGTGTTTTCCGCTGCATTTCCCTGACAATCAGCAACGTTGAGCGTGCTCTCACGTGCTTGTTGGTCGTTGCATGCCTGGCTGGGAGCAATGTCTGTTCAAGTCCTCCACCCACTTTTTAATTGGGTTGTTTGTCTCTTTGCTGTTGAGTTTATAACACACCTTGTATAAGCTTAGCTTTTGACCTTTCAAACTAATTCCCTTAGTTTGTGGAAGGCCTACGTTTCTTCTACCATAGACTCTTTAGTGTGTGCAAAGGGGAAAAATTATGGGGACGGCATAGAATCCTAGGGCTGGAAGTCCCTTTGAGGTTTGTAGTCAAACTTCCTCATTTTGGACAACTGCAACCAATAAGGGATGGCCAGTGGGCTGTAGTCCATGCCCCACCTGGATCTCAGCAGCCCCGCCCCACCCGGATCTCAGACTCTGGTCTCCGGAGCCAGGAGAGAATGGAATGAATTCCTGTTGTTCTAAGCTGACCAATGTGTGGACCCTTGTTACACCTGCTCTAGGAATTTCAGACACTGCCCAGCAATATATAGAATTCGTGAACCCTCACCCTGTGCCTGATGCTGATCTCAGTCTTCCACATCTGGTTTTATTTCCACCTCACAGCAGCCCCACATACATTGCCCCCATTTCTCAGATACAGAAGTGAGACCCATGAGGGTGACCGACTAGCGCAGCAGCAGGATCTGGTTAGTAGGCTCAGACCTGAGTCCAGAGTCCTCACCCTAAAGCACAATCTCCACCGTCTTCTGCTCCAGCTGGAGACTCATTCCTTTTACAAACATATTTATTATTATCCCTAAAACACAAAACGCCTTCTCTCCCTGGAATGCATGGGCACCAGCTCTCACTTGACCCACTCTCTCTCTGCATCGAGTCCCCCAGAGTCCCTCCAGGGCCAGCCAAGCTGTAGACAATCAAATGCATGTGTGCCCATGAATTGACAAACATGAGCTTCAACAGGGGCTCTTTGTTTTGATGCGTTTTCTTGCCACTGTTTTTTTCTCTGTGTCCCCAGAAGATGGTATTTGAATTTTTCCAAGTCTTAGAACTTGTTTTTATGATCTGTTTTATATAAAATGCATAATTAAAAACTGAAATCTGGGACTCTTTTCAAGGGGAATAGTACTGAGGAGGTACTGGTGAAGAGGGGAAATTTTTTATTCGGCTGGCGACAGAAGATTTTTTTTACATGTAACAAAACAATATAGTTAGTGTTTGATCCAGTTCCAAAAAGCAAAAGAATGAAAAATGTGTACAGTGCACATAGAAAAACAAGATGTTCACTAGCACAACTCTATATTTCTAAAACAATGCTTCTAAAATTACCCAGTTATTGAAATCTATACAAAAACAGGTATGTTAATAACAACTAACATCCATATCAAGATTCTTAATTGATTGCAAAGGTCCCTTTTGCCATAAAAGTCAGCACTCAGTGGGCCTAGGAATGGGTCGGGGATATGTTTTCAGGGGCCAAGATTCTGCCTCCCATGGTTGCCAACGTGGATGGCACGTTCAAGAGGGATGGAGAGATGTCGGGTACAACTCTGATGGAGCAAGCACTCAGAAAGGGAAAATGCATGTTCAGCTGGAAAACCGTGGAGAATTCACAATCGAGTGTGACAAAGACCCCAAGAGGTTCCTTGTGAACCACCTTGTGCATCCATCTTGGCATTTGGCCATCTCCAGTACATGACGTGCATGCATGTTCTCCATCTGAACGGAGGAGCCCCGCCTGGAACGCCCCAACCCCGCCATGTACTCGGCTCCTCCAGTTGGTCTCTATGACATCTGAGACCTCATGTCACCCCTGAGAGCCTGGTCACAGCCGTATCACGTGAGATGCATCCATGGCATCTGCAAAAACCAGAGGGTGAGTCACTCTGATCTTCTGCTCTTTGCAAACAAGTAGAGGAGGGGCTGGGAGCATCGCCTAAACAAATCAACAATTAACAGGAATGGAAGAATATTTCAGCTACCCTGAGCTCCAGTATTTACGTGCCAAATACAGCAATTTCCATGTCCTTTTATCTTTCCCTCAGTCTCGTTTATTGAGTGGGTCTGCGGGGAAAGGGTGGTTGCTGGTTTTAATCCCTAGGTCTCACAGATTCAATGGATTTCTGTCCTCACTCCATCCAAGTTACTCAGAATCTGTGTTCTTATCTCATAAAGATTGCTAAGAAGCGGTGAGAGTAGAGTCCATTTTGTTTAAGTGTTTGTTTAAACAAATGTAGGTTAATCCCAAACTGATTATTGCACTATTTCTCTTCTTCGTCATTTCCACTTAAATTTCCCACACGTAGGTTTTGCATTTTGCAAGTTTCTTTAGAAGGGCCCTAAACCCGAGACTGTTCATTAAAACAGACAGTAGGTATTCTCCAACCCATCCCGTTGAAGGGTTAAACCCTCCGTAATGGAACCGGGATGTACTTCATCAGGGCTCTGTCCTGAGGACAGACGCGTGTCTTATCCTCCCGCTGCCTCACTGGCCACCCCTGCCACCTCCAGTGATGAAACAGGATAGAAATGCCCTGTGTGAAAAGCATCTGGGATGGACTCACTGTTAAGTCGAGATACATTATTTCCCTTGGGATGCAGAAATATACCAAGGACACAGAAGAAAATGTCTTCCTGGAGCACAATTTGCAAAGAAGAGTCCTTAGTAGAGAAGAGGAATAAAATTCACACTTTCCTCCACAGATGCCCCACTCCTTAGGGAATAATAATCATCACTTGGGTGACCACCAAGCTCTGTGCTGGGGTCCCAGAGTCCACAGCGAGTGAAATCCTAGTGGACGCTGTTAAGATCTGTCCCCAGGAAAGAATGCACGTCATGGGGCGGGGTGGTTGCAATGATCTGGGAAATTAGTATGAGGGTCTCTGTCTCGCCCCCTCTCACCCTGTCTGTCTTCCTCTTCATGTGTCCATCCATCTCTCTGCTGGACCTGCCATTCCTTGCATCTGTCCCCGTCACCCCTGCCCTCTCTACTCAGGATTTTGCAATCTTCTTGTACCTCTCTCTCTGTGTCTCCCTCCCTCTCATTAATTCACAGCTCCTGGGAGACCCTGCATCCTGGTTTTGTCTGGGTGAGCTGGTGTGATCAGGGCCCTCCATCCCAATGACCCTGGCCAAGATCCCTGTAGGTGCTTCTCACCCATCCTGGGTGATCCACTCTGTCTGCCCCAGGAGCATGTCCCACATCAACAATTACACACATCACGTAGGACTAACTAGGGAAGTAAAACATACGAAATGTGCTCCCCAGCATATTCCGTGAGATGGCCAGGTCAGTCTTGGTTCCTATCATCTTGGAGAACTGGCTTAATCCTGCCCCAGTTCATGTCCCTGAGGCTTCATGTAAACCTGAAGCAGGAAAATACGATATCAGTGCAATGGCCTCAAGTATTCTTGCCGTCTTCCTTGGCTCCTTCCAAAACTTCATTTTGATTCCCTGAATGTTGCTGCAGGCAACTGGAAGGAAGTATCAACCACATGTCTGAAGATACCAGGACTGATGGGTTAAAACCATTCAAAACATTATTGACCATTTCATAGCCCAGGATGTGTTTAGCAACATTGCATGACCACAAAATGTTCTTGAACACATGCCGAAGGACAAGGCACCCTTGGCAATGAGCCCCTGGCCCAGGCCCCCAGTGGGTGCCTCTGTGGGATCATTGGTGGGGGACAGCATAGGGGTACAGATAAGGCCAGCGAGCTGTTTCTCTAGACCCTAGCCACTGCCTTGCTGTTCTCATTTTTCCATGTGCCCCAAACAGAATAACCTGCCCTCAAGAGCCCCTGGGCACCCCCATGGCCAGAACAGTAGAGTCCTCGGGAGCTGCAAGTGTGTCTATGGGGCCGTGAAGGAGGAAAGCCTGGGGAAGCACATAGTGGGGTTGACCAGAAGACTCAACGTCTGTGTGTGAACACCTGTGAACTACCCGGGGACTCTGTGTGGGCTGGACCTTTTGGGGAGAAGTCAAGACCCAGAGGGAGGGCAAAAGCAGGTGCGTCTGTGTGCATGCCCCCAAATGGCTGGGGGGGCACCTTCCCTACTCACAGATCACAGAGCTAACATAACAGCAACGAGAAATCCCAATGGCATCAGCTCTTGGGGTAAAATGGGGTGACGTCCCCCCAGCCCTGCTCCCCTGAGCCTTTGAGAAACACCTTTGGTCCAAACCAATAGCAAGAGGCTAGCATTTATGGCATCCCTAATCGTCAAAGACTTTTTCTTCCAGGGCGAGATTTTATGTGTGTGTCCACATCCAAACTTCTTTGCACGTTGCCTTGGCCTCTCTCTCAATAAATATGCCATCTTGCTAGTCTAAACATTCAACACAAGGGCGCCTCTGTTCCCTTAGTGTTCAGGTGAATCCGGTCATCCAAAATATTTAAAGTTGCCGCAAAACTTTAAGTTTGGGTCCTCAAAATGTGAGTCTGGTTTCTGGGTGTGGGCTGGGACAGTCGTGGGTATCAGGACCATGTTCGTAAAAGCCTGTGGCTATGCCACGGCGTGTTCTGCAGGTGACAGCTGTGGGGGTTGCTACCCAGACACCAAGTTCACCTCATTAGTGCTTAAATGGCCTTACAAACATGTGGCATCCTACAAATGCAACAAACAGAAATGACTGTCTGTGGGAGCTTTCCAGGGCTGCCTTAGAGAAGCACCACACAGTAGCAGGCGAATAACAATACCCACGTGACCTCTCCCCATTCTGGAGGCCAGAAGTCCGAGATCAAAGCGTTGGCAGGGTTGGGTCCTTGTGGAGGCTCCAACAGAAGGAGGGTCTGTTCTGTGCCTCCTTCCAGCGTCTGGGGGCTGCCAGCAACACGTGGTGCTCTTGGCTTGTGGCCGGCCACACTCATGCATCTGTCTTCACGTGGCCACCTTCCCTCTGTCTCTATTCATCCCCTTCTCAGGACAGCAATCCTGTTGCATCAGGGACCTACCCTAACAACATTATTGTAACTGGATCACACCCGCAAAGACCCAATTTCCAAATGAGGTCCCATTCATGGGCGCCCACTCTTCAGCCTTCAACATACCTTTTAGGAAGACTGACTTCTGTGTGTCACACTGTCTTTGAACAAGTGGTATCAACCCAGGGAAGTCAATGTGAGTCAAACCCAGAAAATTGCAAGGGTCCCGGGACCCTGAAACTCAGTCCTGAAATTTAAACGCACCAGTGTTTTTAGGGCATCATCGACGATTCTAGAGATGAATCTAGAATCTGCCCATCAGGCAGACCCAGATTCCAAAGCCAGCTGTGTATTTTCAAAGGAAGAGAAAGTCGTTTGTATAAAATCAAAGATTTGATAAGTCTATCTGTACAATACTTATTGTCCTGAGTGTATTTCTTTAATTTCTTACTTTTTTAATGAGCTTTAGTCTGGTGTTTGATTTAGGAAATTATATTAAAATAGGATAAGACTGTCATCTTAGATTTGCTCGTTATTTTTTTGTACATGTCATTAAAGTGATTGATAATTTAGGGTACCAGAGGAGAACATGCAAGATTAAACCTGAAACCCTTATAAATTAGAGGGGTTTACATGAGCCACGCTACGTTGGGCTGTCAGAAACACCTCACCACATGGCTGGGAATCTAGGTAGGAAGATGGGGATGGGCAGGCAGAATCTGAGCAGTGGACCCGAGGCCACCCTAACTGGCTATGACACGCCCTGGAACAGCAGCTCGGGGGCATCCTCACTTCTCCTGGATGATTTGACCAAATATGAATTTAAAAAGAAGGGGCTGCTGCCTGTGACCTTGAAGCCTGATGTGGGGAGTGAAAGCCACAGTCTGAGTGGCAGGAGGAAAGGAGTCTGGGGATGAACCCCCTGAGTGATGTGCGTGCCAGGTCCCAGGAGCTAAGACCACCATCCCCAGCATCCACAAGGGTCTCACAGGAGCACATCTTCGTCCACATGCAAGCAGAAAAGGACCACCTCTGTCTTGCCTTAGGATCACCAATTCTTGCATCCAGAAGGCCCCACAACTTGGACCCTGATTCTACGGCTGAGAAGACAGGGGCATAGAACAGCTGGATCCTCCCACCACCAACCCAGCATCCTCCTGCCATGACCCAGCTTCTTGGTTAGGCCCACCCAAGTGCATTGTGTGTGGCCCTTGGGTCCACCGAAGATGGTGGCAGGCGTGGGAATGTGAGACAAGGAGAATGATAACTTCAGGAATCAGTGCAAGCCCCGTGCACCTTTCACAGGACATTTCCTCACCTGTGCAGAAGGTGGGTGTGGCTTGTGGAGGCTCCAGTCCTTCCTGAGGAAGAGAACCAGCTGGGTTGACTCTGCTGTCTGCAGAATGGAGGCATCCGACTTGCATCACCAGTAGAGGAGGTGACCAGGAATGGAGGAGGAAGAGGAGACTTTCCAGTCCCTCAGCCCCCATCCCAGGTACCTGTGGACCAGGTAAGGCCCACCTGGGAAGGAGAGCCACCCAGAGCCACACTCTGCCCGCTTCCCTGTTTGCATCTCACAATGCATATGGAAATCCCCAGAAATAACACTTCCCTCCCTGATGGCTCCAAGGGGAACCCCATGGTGCGTCTTTCGACATAATCAAAATGTAATGATGAGCCTTGCCTTTATAAAGGCATTTCCAAAACAGACCAATGCAAAAATCTATTTGAATTATCTCCCCCGTTATACTCAAGGAAAAATCTGGAAACGCACATGATGCACGCGTCACAGATGTGGAAGCTGAGGTTGAAGAGTGTGGGCTGCACGTCATTAAAGTAAGTTCAGCAGGCTACCAAGCCTCCAGCTCATGCCTCCATCGGGTCCTCAATTGGAGTCATCTCTAAAACAAGTGGCAACCTCCGGTGGAAAAAGAAGTGTTCCACCATGACCTCATGGAGCATTTCGTTCAGAGACCACACAAGACTAGACTGGCTGCCTTTAAGGGGAATCAGCCCTAAGGGCTCTTGCAAACTCGTTTCATTTTTATATTTCCAGGGCCACAAGGTATGCCTCCATCTTTCCTCCACAGGTAGAGCTTTCTTGATTTCAGACAATGGATATGGGAAGCTGTAGCAAGGAGATGGGACCCCTCTGAGCTATGATGACAGAAACAGACGTTGGAGTGATGTGGGGCCATGAGCCAAGGGATGCAGAAACCAGGAGAGGCAAGGACTGGGTTCTGCCCTGGAGACTCCAGAAGGCACCTGGACTTCAACCCAGGGACACCGATTTGGGAGTTCCGGCCTCCGGCCCTGAGACTTAGTAAATCTATGTTGTTTCCAGCCACCAAGTTCCTGGCCACTTGTTGTAGCAGCCAGCATAAACTCATACGCTGCCGTGTATTAGCTTGGGGCAGGCAGCTCTCCCGCGTGGTGGCTACAATGTATACAGTGAACGTCTGTGGATATTACGGCACCTGCAGCATGACCGTCGCTCCCCTTCCGCAAACACAGCGGAGTCTTGCGGAACTGGGACGTCCCCTGCAACAGTAACAGCTGCAGTCATCCAGCTGGGACTAAAACCCAACAGCCTCCCTCAGGTACGTCCACCCACCGGCAGGCGACGCCCCTCCCTCCCGGCCCCAAGCCCTCCCCTTCCCTTTGTGTGCCACCACCTTCACGGTTCAGAGCCCCCCGCGAAAACAGGGTCTCAGTTCATTAGAGGAGGGTCAGGTTCGGCAGCAGCTTGCAATAAAGAAATTAGCAAAACCAGAAGCTGCAATTCTGTACAAACCCTCAAAAACGAAGAGGATTTAAAGTGACAAGATCCAATTAAATTTAATTACCCAAGCTGTATTTTCATTTTAACTGACACTTTTTATTAAGGAGCCGCATGCACCAAAGCCAGCAACCCAGACCAAATTGCATCCTGGTAATACAGTTATCTTATGCAAAATTCTGAGTATCTAATTTTCTAAAACGAAATTAGGCACAGGGGGTTTGTAAAAGGTTTTCTTTGTTTGGGGCTCCGGAACACCACATTCAGTGTGCTCTCGACACGGTATTGTCTTTATCACAAGAAGCCATGATGCCCCCCAATAAAACTTACTCAGAGAGAGCATGACAGCGTAATTTGTTTGCACTTGTCTCTGATTCTGATACAGTGCCGACAACAGAAGCAACCACCTTCCCAGTTTTCCTTTTTGAAAGTCATTCCCCACCACCCCCCAGCCCTGATGAGCTTGGAGAATTTAATTGGTGGCTCAGTAAAACAATACACTTGAAAACAATGTCTCCTCTCAAAGACCCCCCCCTCCCCCGTGCTCCCCTTGTCACGTTGAGCGAAGACAAAGCGGTTAATTAAAATGGCCTTTTAAGTGTGAGTTGATGGTAGAATTCACTGACACGATGCTCGATTCTTCTGAGGTTCAAGCTGAAGCATTACCAGGCTCAGTGAGGGGAATGTCATCGGCTGGGGCTGCCTCTCCAACGTGAGATGCTGGTAACTGCCGTCTTCCCATGGCTTCCCCTCTGTGTCTGTGTCTTCTTTTCTGTCCTTTGTAAGAACACCTGTCCTTGGATTTAGGGCCACCCTGATCCAGGATGAGCTCATCTCAGACCCTTAACTTACTCACATCTGCAAAGACCCCATTCCCAGGCCCCAGGACTTAAGACAGGGACGTTATCTTTTTGGGGCAGGTGGCTACCATTTCACCACTGTGCCTGCCCAATGCATTCCCCATGGGACATGCCCCCCTTTTAGCCTCTTGGGGTAAATTGCCAAGTCCCCGTGCACAGGGAAGACGAGGGCCACTCCATTTCTGAAAGTGTGGTTCAAACCCAAACACAAAACCCAAAGTGTGTAAAGGCAGGACCGGACTCGTGTTGGCAATGCACGTTGGGCTGCAGAAGGGCTGTCTGAATTCAGTGTCCCACGTGCTCTCTGCTCCCGGTCACTGTCACCGGGCATTGTGGCACATGTTTTAACATGTCAAACTAAACGGCATAAAAAGCCATCTATTTATGTTTGCAGAACCAGGATAGCAGCGTTCTGGGAGCGAACAGTCCAGCGCTGGCTTACAGCGATGATATTCCTGAGCGTCCATGGAACCCACACTCTTGGAGGGACACACAGGGGCTCCTTTGGCCCATCTTCCCATACGGCCAGACATTTGAGATTATTTGAAAAGCAAACACGAAATGAAGAGCAATAGAACAGCCACTTGGCTTCTCTTTCCCTCGTTCCCCACCATCCTGTTTATCTTATCCATCACATTTGGGTTTCATATACTGGCTTCCAGTTCACTCACCAGAGCGATCCTTGCAGAGTGCACCCAGGACGGTGTCACTGCCCTGCTGAACCCTCTGCCTTCCCGACAAGAGCCCACACTCCCGGCCTGGCTTCCGAGGCCACCCCGATGGGCAGTGTTCTCCCAAAGCAACCAAAACAAAACCCATCGGTCATGGAACAATGTTTACAAGTAATGGAGGAAGCAGGATCAGCTTCAGTAAAGGTGATGGAAAGGTTGTGGTGGACGGCCAAGAGAGGACGTGCATGAGACGACTTCACCAGGTGGGTAGAACAGGGGACAGACCACAGGAGGCACACAAGTCCCTGGCCCAGGGCCCTGGGCATGAACCGTGATGGGACCAAGGTTCTCCAGCTCCCCCGGGAACCCACTACTCTGGCTGGTGGTTCAGGAGCTCAGAGTTCATTCAGGCAGTAACACAGAATGTTCCCCGTCTTCTTGCTCTCCTCTTACTCTCCTACTTTCTTCTCATCTGGGTGGATTTTCCATGCAGTCATCTTGTCAGACCTCAAACAGCGCTGCAGAGACCCCCTGACCCCGTTACCGTTCTCTGAGATGCCCCGCTTACCAAACCCTAAATTCCTCAGGGATGCATTGCAAGGGACACTGCCCAACACCGTGTTCCATGAAAACACCGAATGGGACCAGCATGAACACCCGGCCCAGTGCATCTGTATATCATGGGTTCATCGGCTTCCCGGGATGACTAGAGGGGGAAATGGCTATGGAAGGTCACTGTGGTTTGTACCTGCTCAGAGCATCTCCCCAGGCCCGGGTGTTCTGGCTCACATGGTGTCAACGTATACCCCACGGAGGTATAGCGGAGGACGGCGCTATGGTCCCATTCCACAGATCTGGAAGCTGAGACTGTCCAAGAACGTAGACATAGTCCACTGAGTGCCGTGGCTTGAAACCCAGGTTCTCAGCCCCTGTGGCAGGTGAACTGCAGCCTCGTAGACCCCGAGAGCTGATTTCCAATCAGATCTTGGTGATTGTGCTTCTCTATTCAATATCATCACAGATCAGATAGCACATCCTGCCTCCCAGTGACATCAGATGGTTGACACTCTACCTCTTGGGAGGAAGAACTTGGTCAACATGCTGATCACTCGAGCTCCTATCATGTGACGTCTTGAAGGAAAATCGCTTTTTTAATGTGTTCTTACCCTTCTGTTCTGTCCCTTTCCTGTTGGTGCCTCCTTATCCTCCCTCGGGGACCTAAACGTTTCTAGCTTCCTGACCTTACATTCCAAACGAAGTATGCCATTGGCGTTCTCGTTGGTAAGTTCTCGTGCACAGATTCAAGGACATAACAGACCATTTCTGGGCTTGGGAGCAAAGAGCAGCCCTTGTGCATGGGGACCACAAGGGTTGGCAAGCAACGCAAAACTGCAGACAAGACACATGGAGAGACGTCAACGTGTGTTGATTCCAGGACCGCATGTCCGAAATGTGACTCAAGTCTTCATCCTGACCTAGGCGATCGATGCTTCCGCAAACATCTCTCGGGCGCTGATACTCCCTCAGTATCATGAGTACCCCCCTGGTACTCATGCTGAAGCCAAGCCACCAGAGATGGGAGCCTCCAGGTGCCTCTGTCTCACTCCAGAGAAACCATAAAAAAACCAACATCACCTCCTGAGCCTTATACAGGGTGCCCTCCCTTGTCTGACTGCAGACGTATACCCCATCCCGGAGGACGGTGCTGTGGTCCCATTCCACAGATCTGGAAGCTGAGACTGTCCAAGGTAGACATAGTCCACTGAGTGCCGTAGCTTACGAGACATGAGAAACTCGCGGTGAGATGCTCGTCACCCAGACGGGCAGCACCACGCCGGTGAGGGGTTCAAGCAGCAGGCCTGGCGGCTGTAGGTATTCCTGGCTCAGAGCAAAGTCTCTGCTCCCAGGGTGTCCACAGCAATCTGCAAAAGGAAACTGTCTGCACAGGAAACATTCTTATGTGGGCAATTAAGTAAAACGCCAGGAGCCCGGGAGGCCACTCACTCTGCACTGGAAGGAAGAAATAACAAGGCACAAAAGAAAACACACTTTGGAGTTTTATGGCGTGGTAAGAATTCTAACTTTCGTTCCATCCCACCAACTGCCTCTGAATAGTTTCCCTCTGTGTTGGCAAAGGGAGCTCTGGGAAGGTTGTCGGGGGCACGGCCGCACCGCACTTCACCCCCGGGGGTGACCAGCAGCCTCCCCCAGATGCACCAGAACTTCCCCTTTCCTCCTTCCCGGTCCTCAGACTCCGACGCGTGGTCACTTCTCCCTGCCCCCAGTCATGGGCACGACCGCCCAGTAGGCAGACACCTTGGGGAAAATCATGGATTAAACATAGATATGGAAGCACTTTGTCTTCGAGTCACCTCGAACATGGAACAAAGATAGAGCTTGCGTTTCCCCCAGAATGTCCATATGACCCAACAATTCCACACCCATGTAGACACCCCAAAGAAAGGAAATCGGAGACCCACCCAACGTGCATAGCTGCATAACTCACAATAGCTCAAAGGTCAAAAGAGCCCAAATGCGCATCAGTGGGTGAGCAGATAAGGAAAAGGTGGTCCATCTGTGCAGGGGAATATGACTCAGCCATGAAAAGGAGCAAGGCCCTGACACCTGCTGTCCCGTGGATGGACCTTGAGGTTGTCCGTGATGCTCAGGGAGAGAAGCAGACACCCGTCACATTGTGGGTGATCCCATTTATGAAAAATGTCCAGAACAGGTAAATCCACAGAGACAAGAACTAGATTGGTGATTGGCAGGTCTGGAGAGAGGGCGTGGAATGAATGCTAATCGGCGTGGGCTCTCCTTTATGGGGGGATGAAAACGTCCTGGAACCAGATGGAGGTGCTGGCGGCAGAACATGGCGCACGTGCTAAACGCCAGTAGATTTTATCCGTTAAAATAGCTCATTTTATGTGAATTGCACATCAATAATAAGGGTATGTTGGAAGAAAATATGCATGTGAATAAACATTATTGCTCTTCAATTAAAAAAAAAAAAACTCTGTGAGGGGGAGGTTGAGATCCTTGAACAAAGGTAGAGTCCTTGAGAAAGATATTAAGACCTAGGACTCTGCAGGAAGCAGACCCATGTGCCGCCTTAATTAATGTGCACACAGAGAGCTTACGAGACTCTCCTATCCAGGGGCCGCCCTCCGCTATAATCTCATTTCCCGCATCCAGGAGAATCTTCACGGATCATCTCAACAGTATTCTAATAACTATCCCGTCTGCAGCCCATACCCTGTAGTTATTGATTTTCTGACTCAATAAAACCCTCCAGTCTGCGACCATGCCTCATTGTCCTAACTTCCCCCAGGATATTTTTAAAAGAGAAAGTCACGTTGGCCCTTCAACATTAAAAGTGCTATTACCCATTTTAACTCCTGTTGCACCTGGAAAAAAAGAAAACTTCTCTGCGAGGGTACTTTCTCTCCAGTTTCCCGTGGATGCCCCGCCACCTCATTACAAACGGCGCGTTGGTTTATTTCTGAAACTCTCCCCCTTACCTCCGACACATCCTCCCCCTCGCCCCCCGCCAGTCTTTGCAGAGTTCACCCTAAAAGGCAATTTGTGGTCTTTGCACAGAAACTTCCCTTCTGTGAGCTTCTCTGTCAAATCAAAACGAAAAGCTTTCAGAGGTATTAGATTTTCCCCACACCCCCGGTACCGCCCGCCATTTGCAATCCTTCTTGTCTCTGCCATGATGTCTCCACACTTGGGCCAATGCCAGGTGCATCTTTGGCCCCAAGTCCAACTTCATCTGGAACTATTATCTTCATATCCACACATGGCACTTCATGTGCATTGGCCCTGTACCCCCTCCTTCTGCAAATGAAGGGCCCCACATTATTCTGTGCCAGAATCATGCATTCACCATGAGTCCCATCCCTGATTGTTGGCCTGGAAGTTGGGGTGGTCAAAAGTGATTTCATGAGGGAATTTGTAACACACAGCTCAATGGCATCAAGGACATTCACGTTGTTGGTCGACCAACCCTACTACAAATTTCCATCTTCCCAAACTGAAACTCTGTCCCCACGAAACACTATCTCCCCACCCCCAACCCCAGGCCCTGGCCCCACCATCTACTCTCTGTCTTTACGGATGGGATGCCTCTAGGGACCGCATGTTCATGGAATCACACAATTTGTGCTTTTGCGTCCGATTTATGCCACTCAAAGCCATGTCCTCAAGGTCCATCCATGCTGTAGCGGGTGCAGATTATCCTTCCTTTTCAAGGCCGTGTCATATTCCACCATGCACATGGACCACACACCGTCTATCTATTCCTCCACCCACAGACACTTGGATTGCTTTCACGTCTTGGCTATTATGAGTAACGCTACTCAGAACGCAGTGTGCAAATATCTGTTCGAGGCCCTGCTTTCAATTACTTTAGATGTTTACCCAGAAGTGGGATTACCCAGAAGGTGGATCATCTTCTAATTTTTTGAATTGCCATACTGTTTTTACAGCTTTTTCCATTCCCACAAACAGTGCACATGGGTGCCAATTTCTGTACGTCCTACCAGCATATTTTTAAGAGGAAGACGTGCAAAGAGAGAGAAACACAAGTTGAATTTGAAGAGGTTTTGTGTTTCAGTGCTTTCCTTTGGGTCTTTGGAAGGCTGCGTCATGACTAGCACTTGCTGATCCCTCAGGTTCTCCCTGGATCCTCATCCCTCAAGGGCTGAATACGGGAGGCCACCAAGGGTCATAATGACGGTGACGGCTGGCACCTGTGGGGTGTTGGTTTATGGAAGACCCTCCGCAATTGTCTTCACTCGAGGTATGCCCTTGGCCCCCACGCTAGCCCTTAGAGGGGCACACCCTGAGGAGCCTGGCCTCACGGCCAGTGACCCCAGGTCTGTCTGGCCAGCTGGGCAGCAGTCCATCCAGGGCTTCAGTCACTTCTATCTTGACCTCCTTTGATGGACACAGCCTTCTCCACTCCATTCTGCACCAAGTTCTGCCCATGTAGAAAAATTCTTGTTTTCTTTACCATGTTTGATGACTTTATGTATGTTGTGCTGAATATTGCCACCTGCCCCCTGGATCTATCCAAACCCTTTTCCTCTCAGTCATGTGCCCAGAGAGCTTTGCCAGGTCACCACACAAATGGGTTCCCTTGGGGATTGGCCAGCGGGGACATGGCAGGAAGTGGGAGCAGGGAGGACACGGGTGCTGGGTCTTTATTCCTCCATGTGCCTTCTTGGGTCACCCCAGCTTGGCTCCTGCCAGGATGCTTTCCACTGAGCCCTCTGCATTCTGGCAACTTCTCCATCATCTCCTGGTCCCATTCTGCCTGCAGTGGTAACTGCTCCCCACCCATGTCAGCCCCAAGGCACTGCACCAGCCCTAGCTGCTTTCCAGAAACTTCTATAACTGGCCTTTGTCTGGCAGGCACTATGGAGAAGAGTGTGGCAGGAGCAGAGCAATTGGAGAAGGTTTAAGGCTGCGTATCACGTCCTGGCGCCATCTTGGAGGGGCCTTGAGTGTTGAGCTAAGTAAGAGACAAGTGGAGCCCACCCCCCTTCTTCTTGCCTATCTTGGGCTGAAGGATCAAGAAAGAATCTAAAGATCCTTAAAGGCTCTTGACAAGACTGGGGGTTGATCTGAACTCCCAGGTTTAACACCGAGACTGTGGTATCCAGTCAGTGCTCAATAAATGCTTGGCTGTGAGCCATACCGGAGCCCAGACTTGCGTCCTTCGTTTATTCTCCTTCAGACTCCATGAATTTTAGGTTTGCTCTGCGGCGGCCTGCAAACTGCCCCCAGAGAGCTGGCAAGCTGCCACTTCAGACCACCAGTCAAATCTAGGAACCTCCATGGGCTCACAGCCTTCCGGAATGTTCCCACCAAGCACTTGGAGGTAAAAATCACCCTGGCCTACATCTCAGCGCTGCTGAGAGGATTAGCGAGATTCTGTTTATAGAGGCCTCTGACGTCCTTCTAGAGACGTTCTCAAAATAATAACCCACAAATCAGGTCTGATTGAGAATGTCTGTTATTGACACTTACAGGCTTTCCCTCCCCGGTGGAAAATTAAAGCCCAAACAGGACTCGTTCTGAATATCGCTGTTCGAACACACTCATTGATCGAACTGGTCAATGACACGTACAAGTGCAGCCCAAAGGCATTTCCCCAAAACCACGGCAGTCTCTCCGGGTTGGGTCAAATACGCCCAACGCTCGCGCATCCCTCCGTGGGGGGCGATACGCCCAACGCTCGCGCATCCCTCCGTGGGGGGCAATGGTGGTACAGCTGGTAACATGGTGTTCCTTTTCCCTCTCCAGGGCCATCTCAAAATGCACAATATCCTTTTATTGATGATTTCTGAATTTCCATTTTAATAAAATAAATGGAGGTACCTGCAGATAATAGTGCTGTTCAATATTTATGAAGTGCCTTTTTAGAATAAATTCAGAAATTCAGTATTAATCATTACAACCATTACACTCCGAGAGCACATAAATAACAAATGGAAACACCATTTATTTTTTGAAAACCCATAATGAAAAGCAGCTGAGTACCCAATTTCATTTTTGAGAAATTCATCCTCCTGGTTGGATTTATTGTGATTCTAAAGAGACATTCTCAGCTTACCCTGAGCCCAAAATATAGGTGTGATAATAACAGCTTTTCCCCCACATTGATGTGAATAAGCACTTTTTTATTTAAAGCAAGAACACCAGTTCAGGCTTTTTTTTTTTTTTTTTTCCAGCAGAGAAGCAGAACATTTGTCTTGCAGAGCGGGGACCCATGCACAGAGGGCTTGTTCCAGACCCCAGCGACTGAGGAAATGCATCTGAATCGAAAAGAAAAACACAGTTTTCGTGCTGTACGCTTCAGGGGGCAAAGCTAGGGGGAGGCATATGGATTTCCTTGTTTTAACAAAGCACATTTGGGGTGACCCCTGGAGAAGCTTTTAGGCAGAAAGTCCCAGTTAACCTGGTGAGAAGTCCTTGCTGGATTTCTGCTCGACGCAGGAACCATCCACACGCAGGGCAGCCTAAATAAAAGGAAGCTCCTCAGAGGCGCTCAGAAAAGCTGGGGTTTCCTGCCCAGGGTCCCAGCTCCAGGGATTCGAGATCTTCAGACACTTGGTCCCGTTGTAGGAGTCTGCTAGACCTGCCACAACAAAGGACCCCAAACCTGGAGGCGTACAACAACAAAAGTTGGTTCTCCCCCAGTTTTGGAAACCAGAGTCAGAGATCCAGGCGGGGCAGGGCTGCTGAGATCCAGGCGGGGCAGGACCACTGAGATCCAGGCGGGGCAGGACCACTGAGATCCAGGCGGGGCAGGACCGTGCTCCCTATGGAAACTGCAGGGGAGGGTCCTTCCTGCCTCTTCCAGCTTCTGGGTCTCCAGGTGTCCCTGGGCTGGTGGCCACGTCCCTCCCATCTCTGCCTCCGTCCTCACGTGGCTTCTCCTCTGTGTCCGTGTTTCCTCTTCTGTCTCTTACAAGGACACCTGTCATTGCATTTAGGGCCACCCTCATCCAGGATGAGCTCATCTTAGAGCCTTCCCTTCAACACATCTGCAAAGACCCTATTTCCAAATAAGGTCCCATTTATAGGTTCCAGATGGATGTATCTTTATTTGATGGGGGCGGGGATGGGGCCACCAATCTATCGAGTTCTCTCTGTTTTTGCATGCCTACTCCAGTGCCAGAAACAGCAATTTAAAGCAGAAACACAAGTCAGTTTGCTACATACTGAAGAGCTCTTTCCTAAATTATTACGCTTTTAAAGACAAATTCAGTGTAATACTGGATGTTCACTGTAAGTGCCTGAAAACAGGCAGTAAATTCTTTAAAATAAAATTTAAATCCTGGCTTAATGAACTCGACCCTTTAGATGTACATTAAGGTTTTACATCAACTGGCCAGTGCTCTTCCCTTTACATGGGTTAGTCTTACCACACGGGATGGAATTCTCCTGGTCAGGAAACTAGCAGAGGTAGGAGTTTCTGGGGCCAAGGGGGCCGAGAAATCATGGTTGTTTGTGTTGAAAAGTGTCTTCAAAGAAGTAATATCCATCTGGAACCTATGAATGAGAACTTATTTGGAAATAGGGTCTTTGCAGATGGGATAAAGTGAAGGATCTGGATATGAGCTCATCCTGATCGGGGTGGCCCTAAATCCAATGACAGGTGTCCTTGTAAGAGATAGAAGAGGAGACAAGGACACAGAGGAGAAGCCACGTGAGGACGGAGGCAGAGATGGGAGGGATGTGGCCACAAGCTCAGGGACGCCTGGAGCCCCAGAAGCTGGAGGAGGCAGGAAGGACCCTCCCCTGGAGCCTCGGGAGGGAGCACGGCCCTGCCCCACTTGGATCTCAGCGGCCCTGCCCCGCCTGGATCTCAGCGGCCCTGCCCCACCTGGATCTCAGAGGTCCTGCCCCGCCTGGATCTCATAGGAGAGAATAGAATGGATTCTTGTTGCTGTAGGTCAATGGGTTTGGGGTCATTTGTTCAACCTCCTGGAGGCTGCGTTTCTCTGGTGTCCTCTTGCTGGGATTCGGGGAGCTCCGCTCAGCAAAGGCACTCCGTGTCAGGAGGGACAGGATGGGAAGGCACTAGCCTGGCCCCAACTCCTCAGGATTATCATGTTAGTGAGTCTCCCATCCTGTTAGCGCCCCTCCTGGATCACATTAGTGGCAGCAGACCCTGCAAATGCAATAAGAGGCTCGTACATACGCAATATGCACATTGCTAATCGGATTTTGCAAATTATATTACTAGGTGGGGGAACAGGTTTTCTGGTGATCAAACAAGTAAACACCAGGTACAGGGCGAAATCACATCCCCTTTCTGCCTGCAGGAGACATGCCATCATCCTGGGGCAGGCAGCACCTGCTGGTTCTGGGGATACAGGTCCTCTGAGACCGCCCGAGAGGCAGGAAGAACAAGGCTGGGGGCTGGTGTTGGCTCTGTGCGTGTTTCGTGAGCATCTGCTGTGTGCCAGGCGATGCCCTGCATGCTGCATGCACGGCCGGGTGCTCAGCGCTCCAGGGGCTTAGGCTCCATCAGGATAAACCAGTGCTTTCCGTTGCATTATAATGGCATGAAAACCCGGAAGCGGCCCGCTCTGATGTCCCTGCTTATAAAGCATCATTGGCCCTAATGTGCTGACTCTGGGCAGGTGGGACTGGGGGCAGGTGATGCCTCGGGGCTGGACTCGCGGCCATAGTCTATGGAGATGCAGCTGAAGGGACAGATGTAGGAGGTACTGGCAGAGCTGGGGTGAGGGTGGAAACATCGGGACCTCTATGGGGCCTGACGACTAGGGCCTTGTCTGGGGACGCCTATGGGGTGGTGGCTGCCCCTGCCCGACATGCATTCATTGAGGTACCCAGTGGGAGAGATGCCCCCTGGCTGGAAGAGCCACAGGTGCTGGTGGGCAAGCAGGGGCCCACAGGGCTTGGGTATGGCCACCTGAATCTGACTGTGAGGGTGACAGATGCAAGGACACCCCAAGACCTGCTGATGCATCCCGGAGGGCATGGAACAGGGACTGGCCTCAGGGCATCTCCCCATTCTGCCCCTGAGCTCTGAAGTCAAGAGTCTGGAGGCTCAGTGAGCAGACTCCAACCAGGGGCCTGAGTCAGGTGGCCCAGGCTCAGCTGCCTCTGGGGAACAGAGACCCCAAATGGGGACTCCCAGGGACCCTGGGTTGAGCTGCACCCACAAAGAGGGCCTCAAGGCTGGGATAAGGGCTGCAGTGCCCTTGTGCATCTGACACCCTGGCTGGAATTCATACAGAAACCCATGCACAATGGAGCGAGCTGGGGGTCGGTGTGAGCATGTCCCAGAGCCCAGGAGCTTGCACCCAGCCTCCGGGGAGACCCTCCTTGTCCCTACACACGAGCACGAATAAGGCCACACAGCTCCGCACGCGCTTGGGAGAGGGGACAAAAGGGTGGAGTGAGCAGACGCCCACTGCCCTCCAGAGAACTCAACACCGTGGGTGTCCTCCATAAAGAACCAAGCTGAGTGTCCTGCACAGCTCTGCTTCTCCATCCCCATGCACAGAGAAGCAAGCGACCCCACAGAGAGAAAGCCCCACGGGCCTCGGAGACTCTGCACCCTTCCCACCCTTGCAGACCCCAAGGCGCAGCCCCATCTCCCTGGGGGTGGGGGCCCTTCACGCCCCCGAGCCGCCCCCCTCTCGGCAACAGATTACCCTGTAAACAGCCCACCGGAGTCAATTCCGTAATTCGATTGGGACTGTTGACTTTAGACATTTGGTACATTGGCTGCAAAGAAGTAAATTTTCAAAACTTCATCTTGATGCCGTCAGACGAAATGAGAGGTAATATCCTTCATGGGGCGCAGATTGCTGCCGATGAACTGCCTGCAAAGGGGCCCAAATCGGATTTGCTGAATTCCGTCCTTCCGCGAGGCTGCCATAGGAACTGATCCAGGATCAATAACCTTCCCTCCGCCCTGCCCTTGAATGCAGACCGCAGTCCAGGGCTCCTAGGGGCTGGGGCCCGGGCGGAGGCGGGGCGGGGGTGGGGGAGGGGCATGCAGAAGCCAGGGAGACACCCTCGTGCACGCACACACCACACCCCACAGCCCCCCCGTGCCGGTCCCATTCCAAACCTCCCCGCGTCAAATTAATTTCGGCGTCATCCCCAAATTCAATTAGATGGGGACCCCGTGTAACTCAAAAAGCGCCCGATGTCTCATCTTGACAAATTGCCATGCTTAGCCCGCATATCCAGGCGGGGTGTGGAATCTTGTTAATCTTACCGCTAATTCTCAATTACCGTAAAATGAAGCCATAAATCACACAGACAGGGGATCGATGGAAACGTTGTTTTCCGGGTGATTGGCAGCCTCCCCAAAGGTTTTCTGTAAGTTGGTTTAAGGTTGGCGGTTCTCCGACGGGGGGGTGGGGAGGCACCGGGCAGGTCTCCAGTCTCGGGGAACGAGGCCCGGGCCTTGGGGACAGAGCAGAGGGACGGCGCCAATTTCAGACAATTCTTCTCCTTTTCATACCTGCTGTAGTAAATGAGAAACAAATTAAATTTCACTCCACTATCTGCACAGAAACCATTTAAATTTTTCATGGAAACTAAATTGTCCCCAGACAAATAGCCCCCGATTCTATGAAAATATACGGCAGCGCTGGGGACAGAAATAAATTTGTGTCACTCCGGATATGCCTTTCTGTGTAATGTCATTCACCGCCGCCGATAAATGAGGCGCGGGCCGAACACAATGGCCAGCTGGGCCTGGGGGGCGCGGCGTGTCCCCCCTCCACGCGCGCCGGGGCGACCTCATAGTCTCCCTGTTATTAATTTGCAGCCGGGTTTTACATTCATGAGGCCGAGATTGAAATGTAAATGAGACGCGCAAAAAAAAAAAAAAAAAAAAATAGTCGCTCTTGCAGCCCAGGCCCGTGGTGTCAGAGACTGGGGTTGGGGGCGGGGTGGGGGGGACGGAAGAACAGTTATCACTCGCGGAGATCAGCGCCCCGAGCATCCATCACGGTGCAGGAAACAATGAGGACCAGGACCTTGAGCGCCCGCGCGCGCAAGCCCGCAGAGCGCCCTGGACAGGGGAGACAGGTGCAAACTTGCTACCTGTTGTCTGGGGCTGGACGTGGCTTGCGCGCACGTTTCTGCGCGCTCGCCAACGCGGCCGTGTTTCAATTACGCCTTTTCCGTGTGTGCGCGCGCGCGTGTGATCTTAATTGATTTCCTCCCAGAGCCGCCCCCGCCTCGTTCCCTCGTGTGCTTCCTGCCCATCGGGGACGCTGCGCTGGTCACAGATGTAGGCATCAGGCTTCCCCGCCTTGAGGAACAGGGGGCTCCAAGCCCCCAGGGGCTGCCACAGGAGCGCTAATGATTTCTGTGTTAATTCAGAAGCTCCAACCAGGGCCTAAAAGGAAACAAAAGACGCAGAGGGGTCCGGCCTGCGGACGCAGGGCAGGACAGGGTGTAGGAGGGACTCTGAGTCCCCGAGCACCCGGCCGGCATGTCTCCTCCTGAGGTCAGCTCCAGGCAGCCGGGGCCACAAAGGGCAGCCTCCCGTCTCAGGGCTGGTGTCCCGGGAGCCCTGTGGGTTTGGGGAGGTGCAGGCCGGGCGCTAGCAGAGGGCCTGGGCTCATGCCGGGGGCGCATCCTCCTGGGAAGGAGGCAGGGGGTCGCGGTCTGACGCTGCCACGCACCGCCGCCCTCTGATGCTGAGGGTGCATCCTCGGAGCCACATGCGAATCCCGTTTCCCTTTCTTCCTGGATGCCCCGAGTGTTCCCATGTTCCCAATGGAGCTCCGAGCGACGGTGAATGTGCCTCCCGCTCACTGAGCAGGAGCCCAGGGAGCCCTCACAGAGGTGGACGATGAACCCGGGCCCTCCTTCGCTGAGCAAGTTCTCATAACCACCCTGCAAGAGACGTGTCCTCCTCGCCCGCAGCTGGGGAAACTGAGTCA
The DNA here is from genome assembly GCF_002201575.2 of Neomonachus schauinslandi. Classification (NCBI taxonomy): domain Eukaryota; kingdom Metazoa; phylum Chordata; class Mammalia; order Carnivora; family Phocidae; genus Neomonachus; species Neomonachus schauinslandi. Next base: position 126,104,779 of record NC_058419.1, read on the forward strand.
CGGGGCCGTCGGGTCACATGCTGGGGCTGGACAGGTCCATGCGCGGCCACACTAGATCAGTCCGCCGCAGCTCGGGTTTATATTCCCGAAGCGGGGGTTCCCTGGGTGGACTCGGAGCGGTCAGGCGGGCCGCGGTGCGCGAACTCAGCGCCCAGCGTGCACGCGGACGCACAGCCCTGCGTAGCGTGCAAACTGCAGCTGGGTCTCTGTGCCTCTCGGCCTGCTGCCCTTAGGACTGGCTGATCCTTTAAGACGGGCTGAACCCTCAGAAGCGAGACGGTCACGGGACTGCCCAGAGCCGCGCGCCCTGGCCAGTCTCCCAGTGGGAACCGAGTGACCCCCAAGAAGCGTTCAGAGCGCAGGCTTCTGTCCCTCAGCCCTGGAGACTGAGTTGGAGGAAGGGTCAGCCTCAGAAACACAGGCCCCAGAACCCAAGTGCCTGATCGCTTGCAGAATGGGATCCAGACCCCAGGCTGTGCTCACTTGTATGCACCCCAGTTTCCTTATCCATTTCTCCTCCTGAAGGACACCAGTGGTGGCTTGCGGGGTTTGGGAATTACGAATAACCCCCCTATAAACATCCCCCGTGCAGGTTTTTTTCTGTGCAGACATCCGTTTTCCACCCTGGGTAAATAGCAGCAGATGACATTGCTGGATCCTATCACACGGATTTTTTTAAAAGACACACCAAACTACGAAGATCAGGGTAACAAGGGGATTTACTTGGGGGGAGATTTGGGGTCAGGCGCATGACATAGTCTCCTGGACCCCAGAATGGAATGCGTGTCCCAAAGTAGCAGAACCGGAATGAGGTGGCGCCCACCCCATAAGAATTGAGAACCTCGGGTCGTTAATATGAAGACACAGAGAGGACACAGAGAGGGAGGATGGGGAACCTTAGCATGATTGGAATTTCTGGGGTTTTCTGCTGCTGCAGAGCTCAGACGGTCTAGCTGACGTCAACATCGCTCATCCTTGGAGCCAACTGATCCAGCTCTGCTGGTTCCCAAAGTCCTGAGTGACGCTCTCTCTCTCTCTCTCTCTGGCCCACATTTGGCCCATTTCACCCCGAGCTGGACAGGAGAAAATTCTAAAAACAGGAAACTCACTCATCTTTTTGTTTTCCCCTTCCCAGGTTGATAACAGTACATTCCTCAGCATTATTGGAGTTTCCTGGCTTTGATTAACATGGGCGCCTGAGCATCTCTCATACACGTTCCAAACCCTAAACTTAAAATACACCACAGGACTTGGAAATTTTACTCGTACATAGATACCCAAAAAACTGAAGACCGGGATTGAAACGGATACTTGCATACCCGTGTTCACAGCACCCTGATGGACAGCTCGGCAAGAGCTCAAAGCAACTCACGTGTCCATGGGTGGACGGATGGATAAAGGAAATGGGGTTCGTCCGTATGAGGGAATATTACTCGGCCACGAAGAGGAAGGGCATTCTTACACCTGCTCCACGTGCATCCACCTGGAGGACGTTAAAATAAGTGAAATAAGCCAGACACAAAAGCACAGATACTGCGTAGGATTTCACTCACAGGAGGTACTCAGAACAAATTCGTAGGGACACAGAGCAGGACGGTGGGGGCCGGGGGCTGGGGAGGGGGATGAGGGGCTGGTGTTTAACGGGGACAGAATACAGCTCTGGGAATTGGTAGTGATGATGGTCGCGAAACAGTGTGCATGTTATGCCACCGAATTAGACGCATAAAAATGGTTAAAGTGGACATATAATATATATACATAGATCATAAAAATGTTTAAAAATCCGATTAAAACACAGAAAGCTTGCACTCTACATTCATTAATGCTCATATCCAGGTCCAAATACTTGCCACGATTTCCCAGAAGCAGAGGGAAGCGAGGCTCCTAGCTGGGAACGAGGGTGGCGCTGACATCATGGATGGGCAGATTGGGGAACAGGCACCTTGGTGGCCTCATCACAGGGTCCCCCATGCTCAGCCCCACCTCGTGATGCCACATGGAAGCCCTTCTTCATCAAGCTCAAAGCTTCGGGGTAACTGCACCCCTATTCCCGGGGCAAGGCAGGCGGCAGCCAGCACGCAGATGGAATGGGTCTCCGAGAGCGAGCACGACCCACTGAGGTAGAATCTCACCCGTCCCACCTCCCACCCCGTTGTCTTCCTGCCCCGTGTCTCCAAATATCTTCTTAATTGCTTATCAGATGAATAGTTATTGTATCATAAAATCTTCAAAGCCATCCCCCGGTCCCATTCAGTTGTGCGGATGAACTTTTCTCTGATGATATATCACAATGGATTATGCTAATCGGCTCGTTGATAGCTGCGCTGGTGTTCACCCCTAAGAGCCTCGAAGCCCACCAGCCCCTCGGTCGGACCGGGGAGTGTTTTAGATGGCAGGGAACCGGCGGTCTTCGCGAGGAAATAATGGCAGGCGCTCCGAAGACCTAAGAAATACTCAAATTATTTATGCATTAATCAAAACTACACTGTGATTCAGTCACTAATTGTTTTATGGATTTGCGATGAATCACCGGCCTTACGTTCTGGCTCACCCTGTTTCGGTTCCTCGGAAGCCGTGTGTGGTCGGCAGGACGGAGAGGCTGACCGCAGGGACTTGGTGCACGGTACCAGCCGGGGGACTGTCCCTTTGTGCTCGGGTTTGCATTGAAACACATCGCCCCGTTCCGGCCGGGGTCTCCTCTCGGCAAGATTCCTACGTTCTCTGCTGCATGTTCATGCGACCCCATTGTCCCAAAGTGCTCCAAGGGACCTGTACGTCGATTTTCTCCCCCCACCCCCACCCTTTTAAAGCACAGTGCTGGGAGCATTTCATGGGGAGGGATTGGGGTCGGGTGGCCCAGAGACCACAGCCAATGGGGGCCCTGGACGTCTCCCGGGGACCCCACTCTGCAGCCTCGCTGGCTCCCAATGAAAAGTAAGCATTGCAACGGAATCAGCAGCCCCAAGCGGCCCGATGTACCCATCCTTCCCCATGCTGTGCCTTTCTGGGACTGGGGGGCTGTTTCAGCAGTCTCGCCGTTCATCCCTTTGGTGGGGAGGGATTCCCACCCTCCAGCTGTGGCGGTGGCCGAGTGCATTCTGATCAACACTGGACCGATGAGGTTACAGTGGTTTATGATTCCTCACATACGCTCACCCACCCCACCCCGGGGGGGAAGGACCCCAGAGGTCACACATGCATTGTACCCCAGAACAGAGAACCCCCAGAGACTTTGGGAAGCAAGCTTTGCGGCAACAAAGGGGGCCCTGGTTCCTGTGGGAGGATGTGATCAGCTCGTTTAGAAAGCCCCAAGGGCTGTCAAGGACAATCTCACACTCTGCGGTACCCAGGCACGGAGCCCAGTCCCCAAAACCAGCTGGGGGCTTGGCGAGGTGCCCCCTCCACAGGAGCAGAGTGGGGAGGTGCCTCGCAGGGAGGCCCTTGGGGTTCCCCCAGATGTGAAGGCAGCCCGCTACACGTGCGTTTCAGGTCTCCCACGGAACGGACCTCCCTGCCACAGGCGCTAGAAGGTTCTCAGGACCAGGCGTCCCACGCAGGTCCAGGTGTCCCGATTTCCCAGAAGCAGAAGCATACATACGGGCTGTATGCCTGGGGATCCAGGCAGGGAATAGGTGGCATCTCCCCAGGGCGATCCGAGGGGATTTTAAGGATGAGGCCATCTGTCCGTAAAGATGAAGACAGAGCAGAGGAAGGTGAAGGGGCTGCACAGGAGCCCCGAAAAGCTCCCCATCTAGGTCGTTTCCAGCTACAGAGCAGGTCAGAGGAGGTGCCAGTGACCCTGAAGGGGTCCCTGAAGGTGAGCAGCACCTGTTCTCCTTCTCCCTTCATTACTGATTGATCGATCGATTGATTGATCGATTGAATATGAGTCCAACAGCATGGCCAGGGATGCAGAGATGAGAGAACCCCACGTAGATGACAAAGCACAGCTGCATTAGGTGAACAGGTAAAACACACGGGTTTTCAGGGCAGAGAAACCATTCTGTGTGCAAGTCTCCTGCACGATCCCGTAACAGGGGTACATGGCACTGTGCCCTTGTCAAAACCCACAGACTGTACAACACCAAGGTGAACCCTAACAGAAACGGTGGACTCCAGTTAGTACGGGTGCATCCACGTTGCTGTGTCCACTGTAGCAAATCTACCGCTCCAACGTAGGATCTTAATAACACAGGAAACTGGCAAGGGGTGGGGAGGGGGGTGGTGGTGCTCTACTTTCCGTTCCTTCCTTCTGTAAAACCAAGTGTGCTCCAGATAATAAAATCTGATCATTACAAAAGCATCAAATGAAGCATAGGAACCCCCTCTTGGAGTACTTGCCCTCTGGTGGGGCGACCGATGAAGACACAGTTCTAATACGGCATGACACGTGTTCAGTGGAAACCAACATAGTTCAGAGAAACACCGGAGAAAGTACCAGCCGCCCCAAGCACTGGCAAGTTCCCCACGGGAGCCACCCTGGAGGGGTGGAGTGTCCGCCTTAAGAGACGGGAGCCAACACGACTCAGAAGAAGGGCCATGACCAGCCAACATCCAGAAGCCGACCCATCTGCAGGCGCCATGTTGGATCTGTCCGCCCGTGTGGGTAATGGGCAGGGGCTCCGCTCCCCGCAGCCTTGCTCAGCACCCCGCTTGGAGGAACGGCTCTCCACACCAGGCTCTGTGAGGCGCTTCCCACCGAGAAGCCCAGCAGAGGACCCCTGGCCGGGACCCGTAATCTGTACGGTCCTGCGGTAGCCTTGAGTAACATCAGACCAAATTGGAAAAGCAGGTCAGATGAGAGGAGAAATTCTCCAAAGATCACAGCTTCGTCTTCATCATTATAATAATATTGCACTTCTCACCTTCAAAGCGCTGTGCAGACGCTAACTAATCAATTAAACATGCTCTTATCTTTTCTGATTGGAATCCCGCTATGCGGGTCAAAAAGGCAGGGCCACTTTCTGGGGGAATGAGGAGTCTTAAAAGGAAACGCAGACATGGATATATTCTGAACTTCAGCGGATGTGAGGGAAGTCAGCAGGGCAACATCTGTGTTGTCCAAAGATATTCTGTAGTGTGGTTTTTGGTGCTCTCGGCTGCTTTATTGTCTTGTTTTGTCTCGTCTTTTCGGGTGAACCGAGATGAGTTTTGGAAGAACATATCCCAGCTCCGGCACTGACCATCCAGTGAAGACTGGGTTACTTTTTCTTTTCTTTCTTTCTTTTATTTCATCTTCTTTCACTGCTTTCCCAAGCCACAAAATATCACTCCGACTTTTTCTCAAGTCTTGGAGGTTTTGCAAAACACCAGGCTGTCGTGTTGGCCACTTAGAGACGCTGTTCTCCCGAGTGTGTTACACTTCCAGAGTTCAGCTGTAGAAACAAAAATCTGTGGGGTCATTACAGACCACAAACACTCTCTCAGTCTAAAACAAGGCTTTTCCTTGCTGGGTCACCATGTTCTGTTTGAGGTAAGTGTTTAAATATCTTCGTACTGTAAATATTCACTGTTATTTTTAAGTACTACAGGTGCCCCTTCTGACGGGGCTAGCTGACATGTGCACGCTTGTGCTGTTTCTCACATAAACTGGAAGAATTCTTGGTATGTTTGAACGCCACCTCTGGATATATAGGGCAGCCTTGGCCCCCATCCCATCCACCATGGGTTCTTTCTAAGAGAGCACTCTTATAGCTAGTGGTCTGAACACGTGAATGGGGAGATGTCATGGATCTGCCAAAGGTGGAGACGGCATGGTCTTTGTCAGGGATCCTCTGACAACTCCAGGTTGTGCCTTTTGTTCTCCTGAGGCAGGTGGACACAACCATCCATGTCAGGGTTGAGCAAACCAGAGGTGGTCCTCAAGAGGATTGCCGTGCGTGCTCACAGTGGGAAGCTTGTAGAGTGTCTGCAGGGCTGAGTGCTCTCTCAGGGACTAGGTCCTGATAGGGTCTGCAACATCCCTTTCACTACCCCATAAGTAGGAGTCCTCACCATCTCTAATTTATCCTACTGCATCAATTTGTAGGAATTTAATTTTCATGAACATCTGAAGGGAGAAACGCCATCCAAATAATAATTCACCTCGATTGTGACTTTTTTCATCCAAGTGTTAAATGTGGACAAGAATGGAAGGTATCCAAGAATTGGCACCGTGTTTGGTGTCTGATCTGGAGCAACAAGGATGGAGGTGATCCCGGAGTGTGGATGTTCAAGATTTACCCCCCAGGTGGGTTGAGGGGATCCCAAATGTGAGTACCACAAGGACACCACAAGGACATGAAGAACCCCTCAATGTGAGAAAAAGTTTCATTGTTGAAAAACATCTAGAAGGGGTGTCTGGGTGGCTAAGTCGGTTAAGCGTCTGCCCGTAGGCAGGTCATGATCTCAGGGCCCTGGGATCAAGCCCCACGACAGGCTCCCTACTCAGTTGGGAGTCTGCTTCTCCTTCTCACTCTCCCTCTATGCTTTCCCTCTCTCTCTCTCAAGTAAATAGATAAAATCTTAAAGAGAGAGAGAGAGAGACATCCAGAAGAGCACACAAATCACCAATGCCCATCCCATTAAGTTATCACAAAAGTAAGCACACCTGTGTAACAACAGACACGCCTAGAAACAGACAGTACCAGGTCACGCGCCCCGTCCTGGTCACTATCTTGCTTCCCAAGGTAACCCTTCTATGACTTCCAACACAGTAGATTAATTTTGGCTGCTTTTTGAACTTTGTAAAATTGGAACCATTCCACGTGACATCTTTTGCATGTGGCTTCCTCTGTTTTCAACCCGGTTTGTGAGATTCGTCTATTTTCATTGCTTTGTCACATCCCTTTGCACAAAACACCATGATTTATTTATCCTTTCTACCGTTGATGTTGATCCCAGGTTTTGGTTGTTACAAATTATCCTGCTGCGAACATTCTTCCACGTGTTTCGGGTACATCTGTGTGTGCGTGTCTGCCGAGGGCACACCTGGAATTGCAGAAGGCATGCCCACGCACGTGTCCAACTTTGGTGGACACAAACCCACGGTTTTCCAGGATGGTCATGCCAACCTACACTCCTTCCAGCAGCAATGGAGAGTTCCAGCTGCTCCATAGCCTTGCCAACACGCGGCACCATCTGTCCTTTTCATTTTAGCCATTCTGGTGGAGTGTGGTAGCTTTGTCTTGTGGTTTAGCCTGTCTTTCCTTGTTTACTACCAATGCCCGCATGTGAAAGAGAGAACATACAATGACTTTCCAGGGACAGAGAAAATCTGTGACAAAATCAAGACCAATGTCTTACTGTTCCTAACGCAGGGACATTTCCATGGTTCCCACCATAACATCACTTAACCACCAGCACTGCCCACATCCATATTTCCTCCTCTCTGTATTGTACGCCTTACATTTATTCATGTCATGCCGAGCAGACCTTTATGCATAGCCCACCATGGGCCATCAGAATAAAACCATGAGCCAGAGAAACGAGGTCTGTGTCTACATGCTGTGAGAGGAACAGAGTTTAAATTGCGGTTGTTCTGCTCCAGTCCATGCTCTTCGTCTTACTTTTTGCAAATACCTTCTTCCCCTCTTTTTAATGGCAAGAGAAGAATCTGCTGAGCTGGCAATGGGCAGAATTGGAAACACCCCTGATTATAGCACCTCATATGTTTGCTCTTTCGCCAGACTAGGTCATAAAGGGAGAGACATCTGGGCAGGAAGGGCAGCCCTTTTTCCCTTAGGAAGACCAGCACTCACTGGGGTGGGCCTATAATGGTGCCCCCACCCAAAAATATGTTCAATTCCTAACCCCCAGCACCTGTGAATATGATGCATTTGGAAATTCTAACCCCCAGCACCTGTGAATATGATGCATTTGGAAATTGTGTCTTTGTAGGTGTGGTTAAGATGTAAATCAAGATGAGGTCATCCTGGATTAGAGTGGGCCCCAAATCCAATGACTGGCAACCTTATCAAAAGGAGAGAGGCCTCACAGAAACACAGATGGGGAGAACACCACGTGGGGACAGAGGTAGAGGGGTGGTGAGACAGAGGGGTGGTGCATCTACAAGCCAGGGGATGCCCAGGGTTGGGGCAGCCCCTACGATGCTGGAAGAGGCAGGGAGGACCCTCCTCCCCTGGAGCCTCTGGAGGGAGCACAGCCCTGCCTTGTCTGGATCTCAGCGGCCCTGCCCTGCCTGGATCTCACACTTCTGGCCTCCAGAGCTGAGAGAGGATGAATTTCTGCTGTTTTAAGTCCCCTCACGTGGGCCCCTTTGTTACAGCAGCCCCCAGGACACTCACATCAAGGGGTCCCCCAAAATAACCACATGCATGCCTTGGGTTTGGGCATGGCAATATCATCACATGATGGCTACGGGACCAAACCGGGTCCATCTTTCAGCTTGGTCACCTCCTCACGAACAGGCTGTTGGGAAAAGCACAGACGAGGTCTGCAAGATTGTCAGAAACTACTCAAGGCACATCAGGCGGCAACAAAGAGCGAAGTGCGCCGTCTCTGCTCATTACAGCTGGGAGACGGGGCCTGTGGTATCTCCAGGAGCGCCCTCCAAAGCATGCCTCTCATCTCTCCCGCATTATGAATAAAAACATGAAATTAGTTTTATGTCAGAAGAACAACCCCTAAGACACTTGTAACTTATAATTATGATTTCTAAGCTGTTTGACTTGTCAGTATCAGGAAATTCACAGCCCGAGACTCGGCGCAGTTTATGGGCTCAGACATTCTGCACTGGCTGTGGAAAATTAACCATGAGTTTCTCATCTATGTGCTGATTTATTAACTACGGTGAGAAGCAGAAGCTAAGAAAATGGACTCCTGGCCAAGGGAGCCCACCGGCTGGGACGGCCCCACGGACACATCCAGGGACCCTCCCCAGACAGTCGGGACAGTGGTCAGGGAAGCTGCCTCCCCCGCGGGCCACCTGGCCCTTCAGCAAGGCACGCGTCCCCCTCCCGCGTGAAAATCACTCCAGATACAGAAAGGGGATGGCATCATGCCACTGGAGAGCACGTGCCGGTCCTACAGGAGATCTTGGGTGTGAGACCAAGACTTGAGACCAAGTCAGCCCGTCTGGGAAAGCAGAGATGCATCAACACGTGTCCTGAGTGCCGGTGGCCCAGGTGTGCTTGCTTTGTAAGTCTCTCCTGCCAGGTCGCTGTGATGCCTTCTCTGCACATGAGATACACTGGCTTCGAGGTTCCTTTCTGAGTCTGCCTTGGAGGGTTGTGGTGCCAGGTACGTGCTCAGCACACGACAGGCTGTCAGGGACCACCAGCCAAGGTCACTGAGCGCTCAGTGGCGTTGCTCATCATGACATCACCCTCCAGGCCATACCTGTGTCCCAGGTGCATCTGACTCTGCCGTTCACCGTTGGCTGATCTCTGCACCATCACCCCCGTGGATCTTCACGGTACCTCCTCCGTAAGACTGACAGCACAGGACACCGAGGTTAAACAAAAGTTGAGAAATCAGGTATCCCAAAATGGCACCACCACACAGACGGCCCTGCCAACCACAGGTGGTGAGAAACGTGACAGGTGAGTATCCTTGCATGACGGGGGCGCAACTGGATATAATAGTTCCACCCAGAACCCATTACCTTATCTCGTCTCCAGTGAATCCTGAAGGCATCGCCCAGAGAACTGATTGACATGTCCTGGAACGCCGTTGCCAAAAGCTCCAGTCTGCAGAGAAAACCACGTACTCACTCATTCATTGAGGTCTTCATTGAAGATTCAAGATGTGCCATGTCACACAAGCCCAAAGAGGACTGAAAACACCCTCCGGGCCTCTTACGAGCTCGTGGGGCAGGCGGGAAAACACAGTATTGCACAGCCTACCCTTCGGGGCCCAAAGGATGCTTAGCGCCTCTGTATCGGTTGCTGCCCATGAGTTGGGTTGTCAAAAAACATAATGTGTCATGGGATTATGAGGCATGAATTGGCCCCATTGAAGTTGCCTTTCTCGGAACAGGTAGGACCAAAACTGGACCCCCACCCCATCCCAACCCTCCAGGGATATTCAAATCTGGTTTATGAAGCCAGAGGGAGGGGGTAGCCCTGGAAAGGGCAGTACCAGGGCTAGAGTTCACCTGCAGGGAGTAGACTCCATGTCCCCTCCCCTGCCGTACACTTATTTTGTGAATAAAACATGACACTTTCACCTGGCATAATGGTTCTTGACTTGGCTGCATGACCAGATCACCTGGGCACAATGTCAGCAAGGTACACCCCTGTTCCCACGTGTGCCTTCCTGAATCAAAGTCTGTGAGTTGGCACCAGGGCGTCCGCATGCTAGGGAGCCGCACCCCCACCCAGGGCTCTTACCGTGGGACCCACTGAAGCCAGAACCTTCCAGAAGGATGCCCTGGGTTCTACATTCCTCCACACTGATAGTAGCTGGCTGGCCAGTCACAAGGACCAAGGAGGGAGCCAGAGAAGAAGCTTGAGACAGGCACGTGGATATGACAAATGACATGGTGGGCATATCCAGAGGAGGTGAGCAGGTGAGCAACAAAGACCTGAGGGATCCATGAGACACAGAGGGGGCAGGTGGGACATCAAGACAGACTCCTACGCTCTGCTCAGGCCACCATGCAAACTCCCAACCCATCCCTACCCCAAACTCTGATTGTAAGTGTCCCCTTCCAGCTTAGGCTGTTGTAACTTGGTGTCTGTCCATTGCAGTCAAAGGAGAAAGTTCTGGAATAAGATAGTGGTGCTGGTTGCACAACACTGTGAATGAACTTCACACATGTGAACTATGCATTTTAAAGTAGTTAAAATGGTATATTTTATGTTATGTGTATTGTTTGACAATCAAAGAGAGATTCATGATGGGTGAATGGATGGATGAATGATGGATGGATAGATGGATGGATAGATAGAGAGATGTGATGGATAGACAGATGATAGATAGATAGATAGATAGATAGATAGATAGATAGATAGATAGATA
>NC_058419.1:126115750-126141026 GCF_002201575.2 Neomonachus schauinslandi
GATAGATAGATAGATAGATAGATAGATAGATAGATAGATAGATAGATGATAGATAGACAGATAGATAGATATGGTGGATGGATGGATGGATGGATGGATGGATGGATGGATGGATGAATGGATGGATGGATATGATGGATGGATGATAGATGATAGATAATAGATAGATATGATGGATAGATAGATAGATAGATAGATAGATAGATAGATAGATAGATATGGTGGATGGATGGATGGATGGATGGATGGACAGATGGATATAATAGATGGAGAGATAGATAGATGACAAATAGGCAGTCATAGATGGAAAATCCCTACCACCACTGTGCCAATTCACCCAAAGTTGTATCTGGATGGCACATTATGTGTGAGGTCCTATGTGTTCAGATCCTTGAGGAAGAAAGAAAAAAGAAAGCCTGATTAAGATTGCCATATTGACCGAATAAAAATGCAGGACGACCAAGTACAAATTACGTTTCAGAAAAACAAATCATGATATATTTTTTTTAGTATAACCATATCCCCTGCCATATCTGGGACATACTTACACTAGAAAAGAAAACCTCATTGTTTATCTGAAATTGAGATTGAACTGGGCATCCTGCAGTGTATCTTGGCTACCCTAACGCAGGTCCCTGACTCATCTCGTCCTGAAGACATCAGGAGGTTCCAGGGAAAACAACCAGCAGAGTCACCACTGACCCAGGACAACGGCCCCGAAGAACACGTCTCCAGTGTGAAAACCGGTCCACGTGGTTGTCTGCAAATCTCCAAGTGTTACACGTGGGGATTGACGGCTCCATCCCACAGGTCAGGACATCACGGCAGCAATTAAAACGCATACGAGCAGCGCTGTGGATGTTTGCACGGTTCATCCTTCCGCTGGAAAGAGAGGTCCCTAAGAAAGACATCAGCCGCGTGCCCCACCACGCCGGGGTCTGCCCCGCCAGCCCCGTACAGCTGATGCGTGTTCAGATAGAGGCACGAGTCGCCAGAAACCCCCGGGACAAACGTGGGACCAGGGCAGTGATTGATGGCGCGGTCCTCCAGGGATCGCGGGCTTGTTCCATCAGGCACACTCGTTAGCACGGGCAGTCCCAGCGCGGCCCCGCTGCTGGTGGGATCAGATCTCTCAGGGCAGGGTTGGCGAGGCTCAGCCTCTGTCACACGCCTCCTGCAGCCAAGAGCGCCAGCTGAACCTTTTGTTCTGTGTGCCTGCTCCTTGGGAGCGGGATGAAACAGAGACCCCCTCAACTTGGCCCTGCTTACCCATTCTTCCTGAATCTGCTGCTTGGGGAAATTGCGGGATCTCCGTACAGGACCCCAGGGTCTCAGACAGCAGGGGAGTCCTGCACGTCCTTGCTTCCAGGCTGAGCTAGGAGGGTTGCACTAGATAAACACCCTATATATCAGCACGGCCGGACAGCGGACTCGGTCATGGAATCTTTACACCCTTTTCGGCAACCCCCTGCCTCTTCCAGCTTCTGGGCTCCAGGCGTCCCTGGGCTGGTGGCCACGTCCCTCCCATCTCTGCCTCCGTCCTCACGTGGCTTCTCTTCTGTGTCTGTGTCTCCTCTTTGGTCTCTTATAAGACACTTGTCATTGGATTTAGGGCCACCCTGATCCAGGATGGTCTCATCTCAGATCCTTCCCTTAATCATATCTGCAAAGACCCTGTTTCCAAATACGGTCCCATTTACAGGATTGGGGTGTCAGGACGTGGACATCCTTTGGGAGGGAGACATCATTTAGGCCACCAAAGTGTATTTTTATTTTGTAAGCACAAAAGGTAGCTTCCCTATTGTATACCCTCCTTGGCATTATGCCTTTTACCTGAGCCTATATACTAATACCCTTCCCCGCCCAGAACCTAAGAGCTCCCCCACAGTCTCCACCCCAACGTGGATGAAAGTGAATACTTCAGGACAAAATGCCATGACAGTATTTTTGCTGACGCCATCCTACGGCTGCTTAAGACCAAGCTTGGGGAAAGAGCAAGCGCAGTGGGAATATGGGCATGCTTCCTCCCGTGCCTGAGGGTGCATGCACACAGGGCCCATGCACGTACGTGTGTGTGTGTGTGTGTGTGTGTGTGTGTGTGTGTGTGCGTGCGTGCAGAGTGAAGGAAGGACGTGCTGGTGGTCAAAATGCAACAGCCACCCGTCCCCGCATCACCTGGCAGATCAACCACGGGCCTCGTTCCCTTCTGCCAACAAGACAAGGTCAAATGCTGTGTCCTCCTTGGCTATAAATATGATTTCCAGTGGGCTGGCTCGCTGGCGGCCCCGCTAATGAACGCCTACCCGACATTTGTTTTCTCAACGGTAAGCATCCCAACGCGGCCTGCCGTAATCCCCTGCCTAATCCAATCTCCCAGCCGATCGGATCGGGGACGCCGACCCTGACACATCTCAGAGTCACTTTTCATGACGGGGGAAGCTGCCGGGTGTGTGAAGGGGCCCTCGTGCAGGCCACGAGGCTCGGGGACGACACGGGGCCGCTCCCGCTGCCTCCCTGCCCGCCGATTATCTCTTCCAGATAATCCTTCACGCCCGTCCCTCCTTCCTTCTCTGCCTCTCTCCCCAGAAACAGATGTCTCCTGGTTTTTGGCTACTTCGCTTCCTTCCCATTCAGTTACGGCTCCGCAGGGCAGACCTCAGACGCCACTTCTCCGTGTCCACGTTAACCAAGTAAAACCCGCATCGTGGAAAACTGATTCCCACACCACCTGCGAAGACCCCCAGTCGGGCGCCACCAGATGACCACCCCTAGCCCAGCGTACGGAGAGGCAAGTTACTGACCGCAGCCGCTCCTTGACGCACAGGCCCCACGGTGCCCGCTCAGCCCACCTTCATCTGCCTGCTGGGAATGCAGTCCAGAAGCTCCGCACGGGACCAAAACTGGATCCCGGGACGCCGGGAGCATCTCCGGCGCCGATTGCAACTGTTCATCCCAAATGGCGTCTCATCCATTAGGATGCCACGTGCCGTTCTTAATACACGGGAATTAATTAACAGACAGTCCGAGGACGCTGAGCCCATGCGGAGATGCCTGGATCGGAACCGGGATGCTCTGCCCGCAGATGATGAGGCTCCAGACAGACCCAGAGGAGCCTGGGCACCTGGGGCGTGGTGTTTATTTAATTTTCTGGCGCATGTGTGTTTAATTAAAATGAGAAGAAGACAAGTAGAGCTTCTCCCCCGAGCCATGCTGGACGCCCTATGACCATGCCCGGCCGGGGGGACGGTGGTCTCCCGGGCTCACCGTGGGGCCCCCGACACCGTGCCCTCACCACCTGTCTCCCTCTCTCCCGCACAATCTGCAAGAGGTTGTGTCAGACCAGCCTCCACACCGGGCTCAGACCCAGCCCCTCCTCCACTTGCATCTGTACCGCCAGCAAAGGTCTACACCCCACCGTCCGTATCCTCGAGGACTTCCGTGGCCAGCGACCGTTCTAGAGGAATGAGCTCAGCTGAGCCGGATCAGAAGGTGTTACAAACGGCACCCCCAAAGGTAACGGGAAGACAGGATGCCCCCCATTCACCCACTAGCCTCTACGTCTCTGCCTCTGTTCAGCCGATGCCAAGGGGATGGTGTGGGGAGGCAGGGCCTCGGGGAGGTGATCCGGTCATGACGGTGGAGCCCCCTGATGGAATGACGGTCCACGTAAAGGAGATCCCCAGAGAACCCCCTCCTCCCCTCCAGCATGGGAGCACCCAGCAAGAAGACGTCCATCCACGAACCAGGAAGAAAGGGTCTCCAGACCCCGAGTCTGCAGGCACCTTGACCTTGGATGCCCAACCTCCACAACCATGAGAAGTAAATGTCCACTGTTTGTAAGCACCCCCAGTCTGTAGTGTTTTGTTGTGGAAGCCCCAACACGCAAAGACCAAGGACAATGTGCCACATGAATAGTTCCACGTGCTCACGGGATGACTAGACACGTCGTCCGTAGCCAGCGTGTGACATTCTGTGGACCAGCGGCTGCGTTGGGCGAGGTCACTGCCCTCAGCGTGCTCGCTGTTGGGTATTCTCGCTGCAGCATCATCGATAGCCACCCACCCCATCTTCCCGGGGCTGTCTCAGGCGCAAGGGGAACCCACTTTTCTCACCTACCCTTTCCTGTGTCTGCAGGATCTCCTCTTCCATTCTGGGATTTTAGATTTTAGGCAGCTTCCTTAAGGGTCTATAAGCATTCAGCCAGTGCATCCAGGGGTCACCTGGGTCTTGCCGGTAGTGGGGATTCAGCACATCTGGGACAGGACAAAGATGGGGACGCTCTGACCAGCTCCTCGGGGAGCATGATGCTCTGGCGATGCCAAGCATCCATAGAGTAGCAAGAGCCTAACTCTGTGGTTCTGGCACGTGGCTGCCTGCTAAAATCACCCGGTGAGCTTTCAGAGAATCCTGTCGCCCAGACCAGCCCTCTGTGCAGGTAGCAACACCTGGATGCGTGTGTGGGACCGGGGATGAGTCCTGCCCGGCCACGACCTGCTCTCTCCCCCGTGCTATCGGCTTCTCCGGCCAGGACATGACTTAGGAGCCACTTAGTGCAATTCTCTGAATTTGCATCACCATCGCGACCAGCGGGGGCCCCCTCCACAGCCCGCCTGCCGAGCCATGTTGGGCGAAGGGAGGGCATCTCGTTACCGCTCATTACTGTTGAGTTGAGATGTTGAGCGCCACTGGGGAGGGAGGTTGCCATCAGCGGGAGGGTGCCACGTGGCTGCTGACATGCACCTCATTACCCACCTCCTGTGACAGACATTCAGATCCAAAGCGTGTCCTGCAGAAGCCAGGATGCTCACCAAACAGACCTGAGATATGCACAAAACCATCATGCAAATGTGTTTAGACCAAGCATTTGCCATTGTGGTGCCATATATGTTCTATTTCAACACTGAGTGAGGGGTGGGAGATGAAGGGGACCAGGAGGATTTGTCTAATGTTGACTTCTGTGTCCTACACTCCATGGCCTCTGCTTCCAAGGGTCAGCCTCCCCTCGCTCTGCCAGCCAGGGTCAGCCTCCCCTCGCTCGGCCCCCATCATCCCACGTGGATCCTCTGTTGTCAGCCCAATGGCCTTGAGCATTGTTGATGGGCAAAACTGGAGCTCACAGGACATGTCCTCAGGAGAACACTAGTTGAGTTTTGAGGGACCCCAACAAAAACTGAGCAGAGGGGGAAATGACCCTGAGCATTATTGGGGTTTGTGAGCATTAATTGGATGTGTCAGCTCAGCTGGGCCAAAGGGGTGCCCAGATATTTGGCTAAACATGATTCTGGCTGTGCCTTGGAGGTTGTTTCTGGATGAGATGAATATTGAATCGGTAGACTGAGTAAAGCAGATTGTGTTCCCTCCAGTGGGGGTGGGCCTGGTATAAGCAGGTGAAGGCCTGCATAGCCCAAAAAGGCAGGAGAAGGGATAATTTGCCCCTTTTCTAACTGACTTCCATTTTCTCCTGCCCTTGGACTGAAACTTACACCATCAGTCCCCCTGCTTCTGGGACCTTCACACTCAGACCGAATCACACTATAGGCTCTCCCAGATCTCCATCTGCCACAAATGACAGATTGTAGGACTTCTCAGCCTCCATATTTGCATGTGCCAGTTCCTTATAACAAATCTCTATCTCTCTATCATCTACCTATCTATAATCTATATCTATCTATTCACCTATCATCTATTTATCCATCTATCTATTCATCTATCCATCATCTATCTATTCATCCATCCATCTATCGATCCATCCATCCAGCCATCCAACCATCCAACCATCCATCCATCCATGTATCCATCTATCCATCTATCTATTCATCCATCCATCCATCCATCCATCCATCCATCCATCCTATCGATTCTGTGTCTCTGCAAAACCCTGGTGAACACAAGCTGTCTCCAATTAGAGACCCCTGGGAGGAGCCTCATATTGGCTCCCATCTGGGACAACCTGACTGGGAATCAGGCACACATGGCCAACAGATGCATCTCCTTTTCCTGGGAATATTCAGCTTCTTGCTTACTCCATTTTGGTATAAAACACAGCTTTTGACCCCGATGAGGTAGAAGGCCTGATGGAGATGAGCCCCCTGGACCCTCACCATTTTGCCCTCAGAATGTCTGCAGCACAAAATATGCCTCCTCCTTAATGAACAGCCAAATGGGCAACACAGAGATGCCCCATCTTATGTCAGTAGCTAGACGTCTTTCTCTCTCCTTTGTTTTCCTTTTTTTCTGACTCTGTTTTCAAATTTATAATTAGTCAGAAACTTCTAATGGCATGTATTTATCCTCCAATGTGATCCAAAAACCTAAAACAACTGGTATACCACTAGGCTCATCAAAGGGAAGATATTCACGTCGGAGTTGTACATTTTTCTTTTAATGATTTGATAACAATTTATGGATTAAGATTCAAAAGAATGACAACAATAAAAGCCTATTACAGAATTCTTCTTAATTATAGAAAAATTGCTTCATAAATATTGAAATATGTTCTTCTCTGCTAATGCCCTGATTTTCTATACTTGGACACACTCTGAACACAATTATTTGGTGATTAATCTATTTTTTAAACTTTCTGTTCATTAGTCTTTTGATGAAAGTTTATCTTAGCTAAGATCACACAGAGTTGGTGCAAAAGAAAAATGTAATATAGATCATCCCATGAATGCATCAAGAAGACAAGAAAATCGTTTCATAATGTTGACTTACTAAGACTGTATCTTTCTGGGGCAAGTTAAACATCAACTTATCTCCCCATTTGGCCATCTTCATCGTCGATCCATGGAAATCAGTACAGCTCAGTCCACCATAAATTTACTCCATTACCTGCCTGCTTGCTCTCTGTATAATAAAGAAGAGAGTTATAGGTTGAGTGGTGGTCCCCCAAAAAAGATATGTTAGAGTTCTAGCCCCTAGCCTTTGTGAATGGGATCCCATTTGGAAATAGGGTCTTTGCAGATGTCATTAAGATGTATGTTAAGATGAACTTATCCTGGATCAGAGTCACCCTAAATCTGAAGCAGTTGTCCTTATGAGAGATAGAAGGGAGGAGACACAGACACAGAGAAACCACATGAAGACAGAGGCAGAGATGGGAGGGACACAGACACAAGCCCAGGAATGGAAAGTGCCATATACTTAACGCTGTGAAACAACACTGTGTAGAAAGCATCTTTCAACCAACATCTTCTTTCATTAAGTTAGGACTCTTTGCAAACGTATGTGTGGGAACATATGGAAAGTGCCATATATTTTCAGCCTGCCCCGCCTGGATCTCAGTGGTCCTGCCCCGCCTGGATCTCAGCAGCCCTGCCCCGCCTGGATCTCAGAGTTCTGGTCTCCAGGACTGGCAGAGAGTAAATTCCCATACTTTTAAGCCCCTGAGTTGGTGGTACTTCTCATACAAAGACTAAATTGATGTGGAATTTAAGGAATAATCATCGTGAAATAAAACAACCCCAGTGTATAAAAGCCCCCCCCCCATAGGCCCCTCACCAATCCCATCTCCTCTCCCCACACAGGGTGGAGACGATAGATAGATAGATAGATAGATAGATAGATAGATAGATAGATAGATGATAGATGACATTGACATATAGATAGAGACATCATGACATATGTACATGATGCAGATGTAGATACAGAGTATATGTAGACATAGATACAAATACAATGTCCCTCCTCCCGTGCCCTGACTGAGCCCACGCTTCTCCTGACAGAGGACCTGTCCATATGATAGGGGCCCCATTCTCTCCCTCCCTGAACACCGACAGTGGAGCAACCACGGGTTCATTTGGACACATGGGACACACTTCCATCCAGGAAACCAGCATGCAAGCCCAATGTTCATCTCCGTCCCCCTGGGGACCGGACAGGGGCTTTCCAAGATGCATGCAGTCTGCTCCTCCCGGTGAACAGCTCCTCAAAGTCACCCATCTGCATCAGCCACACACCTTCCGGCTGAAGAGGGGGATCGGTCGGTCTTCGGACACTCATGATGCACATCGGCCACTGTGCAGGTCTGGGCTCTGTCTGACACGCTCGTGGTCCCGGCCTCGGGGAACTTGCAGTCCAGGCCAACGGCTCTGGGAGTGGCCAGTCCCCCACTCTGAATGTACCAAGAACAGCCTGTCTCTGCGTGGGCAGGACAAGTACAATACCCTCATGGTCAGCTCACACCAGCTGGGTGGTCACCAACGGTGCCCCCCAGGGCCAAGAGCAGCGACCCACGGCCCCTACAAAATAAAACCCTGGTGGCCAGTAGAGCTGGAGTCTTCCGGGCTCTCGTCCACGGCTCTCGGCATCAGGCTCGGCGCCTGGCCGGGCAGTGGGAGATTTAATTGCCAGCAGGTTTATGATGCCCCTAATTGAACCGGACATCTCCATGAGCTCTGACCCCCAGCCCGCTGCCAAGATGCCCCGGACGCAGGGAGGCCTGTGGGTTATTTAGTACGTGTGAGGAGCTGGGACAGCCTTTCCTTCCATGTGAAAATAGTTAACCGCAGGGAAAGGTCCCACCCCTCCACTTTGCAAAATGGTAAAATTAAGTTTTGCGCGGACCTGCCGCGGGACAGCCGTGAATTACCCTGCAACAAAGTTTTCATTGATTCTAAAGAAAGCGCTTGTCCATACATAACAATGATAACCCTTTTACAAGGTTTGGAAAACAAATCCGACACCCCATTAAAAGGCAAATGATTTTTTTTTTTACCTCTCCACACAAGAAAAAGAAACTTTTAAGACACAGAAGGCTATTAATCAATAATGGGGCTTTTAAAAAAATAAATATATACTCTATAGGAGAAGCTGACATAAAAGTAAAGCTATAAAGTGTATCAGAGGAGGTGTGTTGAACCGTGTAGCTTAATTGTCAAGACGGCAAGGGTCCTGTTTTTATTAGCTGCACAAAAGATATTTTATTGAATGTCACGTCGTAATTTGATTTTAAAAGGAATAGCAAAAGAAATGATGTGTTCGTGGGTCCCTAATGCTGCCAAAAAAAAAAAAAAAAAAAAAAAAAGACACCGCATCCCCCGTCTGCAGTCACAGCCACATGGAGAAACGGCAAGACTCCCGAGAACCATCCACACGCACACACAGACACATTCATTGCCTGGTTTTCTGTGCAATGGCGATCAGGTTTTAAAGAATGAAAAGAATGGCCGATTTTGTACTCCAGAGGGCAGGGGGTTGGGTGTTGGGGGCAGAATCCAGCAAAAAAGGGAAGGAGGAAAAAGTTCAAGGTGCACAAGTTCGGGATGTGTGTTTGTAGACGTCCTTTCTTTGCGGGGTTAGGGCTTTCCCTGATGGGAGGGGTCGTCATGAAACTTTAATGCACTGGGATGGTAAACTCGACGCAGGAACGCCGCCTTTCTGAGCCCCGGGGACGCCTGGGACACCTTTGCGGTCGGGCTGGGAGCAGCAGAGCATAGGTGAGTGCACATCAGACCCGGCTCGCTGGAGGCTCCTGCACGCGGGGCTATGGGGGGCCCCACGTAGCGCCCGATGGTTATTAATAACCCACACCTTCTCTGACTTGCATTCCAAAAGGGCTGCAGAGACAGGGCTGTGCCGGCTCAGTTTCCAGAAGGCTGACTCTGGAAAAGAGCCTTTCCACCCCGATGTCCACCTGGGGCTCCCTCTGCCCTCTCCTTGCAAAACAGAGAAGACACCTGTGTCCCCAGCCCAGTGGGACTGTCCTCCCTGGGATATTCCTTCCTCCTACCTACGAGTCTGCAATTAAACTGTTGCTCGTGCTTTAGCCCGATGCATGGTTTTTCAGATGCGCTGAAATGAGCTGCCTTCCGCCCCTACATTGCCACCACCAGGAAACCCAGATCCCAAACTGGCAGATCCGCAAGCCAACCATCGACCCCCTTCGTGTCCCTCACACACAGACAGCGACCAGTTAAGGAAATGCTGCTCTGAGGATAGATTCTTCCTTCACCTCCTTCTCCTTCTACAAAACATCTTGCTATACATGCCTAGCATTTAAGCTTCATCATGTGTCTGAAAAATGGGGTGGAGAAAATTTCCTGCTACATTTACCACACAGGAGTTTCTGTCCTTAGGCACAACCGCCTTACACCTCAGCAACCGCAGATAATAAGAATTCTGGCCAATGCTCCTGGGTCTCTTCCCAACAACACTGACCCCATACAGATGCCCCCTTCTGTGGAGCTAGATCAGACACCCCAGAAAGTTGTCTGTAGGGCAGCAAGGGTTTTCAAAGGTGGATTCACTCTGCTCATTCTTCTCTTACTCCTCACAGCCTCGTGGGGAATCAGACTCTTGAATATGAATGGGTCTTCGTGAACTGATTGGTTCTCAGCCCCATCCGGTGCACCTGTTCATAGGAAGCTGGTGCACCTGTTCATCAGTACCTGGTGCACCAAATATTCATCGGTAGCTAGGACAGCCCCTTCAAGCACCAGCATTTGCAGGGACAGGGGCTCCTTGCCCTCACTCTGGCTCAGTGGGGACAACGGCACCCCTGCCCTGCCTTGTCCTGTCTTGAAGGATGTCTGGCCCCCCCACCCCTACCCCTACCTTGGCTCCCCAGGACACCCCGTCTTAGCACCCCTGCAGACAGCTGGGAGCCCTGCCTATGGACCCACCCACTAAAGGTTTGAGACCTGGCAGAAAGAGCATGTCAGAGACTTCCAGGCTCTGAGTAGGAATTGGAGTGTCCATGTGGCATCAAATGCAGCAGAGGGCTCAGCTTGCCAGCCACCCCACTTTGTGGACGAGAACAAGAACTAATGCTTTTGGATGCTCATCATGTGCCACAGGCTGTCCTGGGCCCCATCCTGTGCCCCGTGCTCTTTAATTATGTGCACATTCCCGTACCCGGGTAGCAATACGAATTCTTTGTACTCATGCAGAAACCTGTTCTTGTCCACAAAAATCAGTAGTAACGGCAGCTGGTGACATGAGCTGAGAAATTGAATTAAGGGCTCCCAGGGAAGGAGGGAGGGATGAGCAGGTGGAGCACAGGGGATTTTTAAGACAGGGAAGCCACTCTATATGACACCATAATGATGGATTCACGTCCGTATCCATTTGCCCAAACCCACGGAATGCACAGCACCAAGAGTGAGCCCTCATGTGAGCTATGGGCTGTAGCCAATAATGATCAATATTGGCTCATCAGCTGTCACAAACACAGACACCAAGGCACGATGTGAACGGCAGCAGAAACGGGGGGGTGCAGGGGGTCGTGTATGGGAACTCCCTCCGCTATGCACTCAGTTCTTCCACAAGCCTAAAACCTCTCTGGAGATGGAAACCTATTAATGAGTAAAACCAGATCTATAGGACATTTTGGCCTTTTCAGTGCTCTCCCACTTTTAACAACAGCCACAGGTAAAGCACAGCCCGGGAGGCCAGGTGGCAGATTGTCATCCCCAAGAGCATCCTGACCATGGGATGCTCTTACTTCTGGGACCACTGCAGACTCTGACACTTGTCTGAGAACTCTTGTTCAGACTGCCAATTCTAAACCCAGGCTTGGTTCTGTGCACATTGATCAGGGTCGAATGGGCTCTTTTCAAAACCCAGAGCACGCGCATCCTTCAGTACTAGCGGTGGGAGGCACTGGCAGAGTGAGCAAGGGTCCTGCCCGCAAGATCCCTAGTGCCGGCGATGTTATTAGTTATCTTTTTGACCAGAGAATCAGACAGATAGCTGCGGTTAAAAGTAGCCCATTTAAACATGACACCAAAAGCGCAGGCAACAAAAAGAAATACACATAAATTGGACTGCATTAAAATTTAAAGCATTTGTGCATCAAAGGACACCATCAAGAGAGTGAAAGGAATAACAAAGAGTGAAAAAAAAAAAACCCCCACAGAATGGGAGAAAATATTTGCAAGTCATATGTGGGATGAGGGTTTAGTATCCAGAACACATAAACAATTCTCACAATTCAACTGCAAACAGACAGACGCAATTTAAATACGGACAAAAGACATGAATGGTCATTTCTCCAAAGACGACATTTACATGGCCCATACCTTCATGAAAAGATGCTGGACGTCACCAGTCATCAGGGGAATGCAAGCTAAGACCACAGCAAGGTGCCATTTGCACCCATGAGGATGGCTGTAATTTTGGATGGATAGATGGATGGATGGATGGATGGATATATGGAAGGATGGATGGATGGATGGGTGGATGGATGGATATATGGAAGGATGGATGGATGGATGGGTGGATGGATGCGTAGGTGGATGGATGGATGATGCGTAAGTGGGTAGGTGGATGGATGAATGGATGGATGATGGGTAGGTGGGTAGGTGGATAGGTGGATGGATAGATGGATAGATGGATGAATGGATGGATGGATGGATGGATGGATGGATGGATGGATGGTGTATAGGTGGGTGGGTGGATTGAGGGATAGATGGATGATGGATAGGTAGGTAGGTGGATGGATGGATGGTTGGAAAACAGAATGGGATCCATTGTACAAGGGATATGACCGAGCCTTGAAAAGGAAGGACTTGCTAATTTCTACAACGTGGATGAACATTAGGGACATGATGCTCAGAGAGAGAAGCCAAACACCAAAAGACAAACATTTCATCATCCCATTTATATGAAATGCACAAAACAGAAAAATCCATAAAGGCAGAAAGTAGATTACAGGCTACCAGGGGCTGGAGGATGAGGGCCACAGGGAGTGCTTGTCAAGCACATGTAGGATTTCTCTTTGGGTTGCCGCCAAAGCCTTACAAACAGAAAGTGGTGGTGATGGTTTGCATGACACTGTGAATGTCCTAATGCACTGAATTGTACACTGAAAAATGACTAAAATGGCAAAATTTGCATTATATATATTTTAGCACAACTTTTTTAAACAGTGAGGAGGAAAAAAAAATGTAGCCCAAATAGGGAGAGATTTCTCCTCAAAACAGCACCAGATATGATTTATTTCAAGTAAGCCAAAAAGGAAAACTTCCAAGACAAAGTCTGAGCTGGGACTGCAAGGGACCTGGGCTTGAGTCTGGAGCTGAAGCACAGAGCAGCCTGGAATGCAGGAATCTGGGGAGGGGCTGCACCAAGCCCCTCTGTGAGACGTGTCCCTCGAGACTTGTCCGGAGGGCCGGCAGTCCCTTCCCCAGGCGCTCTCACTCCAGAGGAGACCAGCCATCACAGAAGTTTCCCCCAGGACGACCTGCCCTCTCTCCAACCCGCCTTTGTCCTGCGGAGGGCCCTGGAGGTGCTGAAAAATCCGGTGGGCTCAGATTTCAAAGCCACTGAGAGAAGACGCTCCTTTAGGTCTGGAGACCTTCCCCCTGCCCTGCAGGGAAATGGTGCCCTTTTAACAGAGAAATAAACCACGAGTCCCTTAGTCAGGACCCAGAGACCACAAAACACCGTTTAGACCAAGGGAGGGCCCACGTGTTGTGCAAAGGGCCTGGCAGGCGGTCTGTCTGGCTTTGCGAGCCACACAGCGTCTGTGGCAAGCGCTCAACACTCCCCCAGCAGCAGGAAAGCAGCCCAGGCTCTCTGTAAACACATAGGCAGGGCCGTGTGCCAATAAAACTTTATTAAACATCACAAGCAGAGGGCAGGTCAGCAGGGGGCTGCCGGTTGCTGACCCCTGATTTAGGGGCTGTTGGCAGCCTCCAGCACACACATGACTTCTGCCTCTGAGCTGCACCCATACATGGAGCACCCCAAACTCAGCCTCTGGCCCGCATTCCTACCTCCTTCCACTCTGCATGCCCCCAGGGCTGGGCACCGAGAACCCTTACTGCCTTTCTGGGATAAGGGGTCACCAAACACTCATCAATTCAAAAGAACACATGCCTATTGCGCCCCCCCCACACCAGCCTGGAACAAATTAATCACTTTCTCTCCCCCTCGTTTTCCTTCCCTGGTTCAGAAAGACCTCATTTCTGTCCTTTCAAAACGACTCGAATCTGGGGGTTGCCTATTAGACGATTACACGATCATGTTCTGTCTCTGCATCCTCTGCTAAAAATACCACAGCTGACCCTATTTTATGATGAAATCCGGTAATGATAAGTAATGATGCACTCCCGCAATGCCACTTGAGGGGGGGGGGGCGCTAATTGAGCTGGCTTCATTTCAGATGCTAACCACGGAATATAACATGTCACCATAAATTCGGTGGTGGTGGCTGAGATGCCAGGACTGAAGATCCAGCTGTGATTACCATCAAGATGGTTCCTTCTTAATCTTTTTTCCTTCCACTCTGCTTTGCTGTGAGCCGAAAACCGAACTGAAAAAATAAAGTCACTTTAAAGGAAAAAAAAAATGTTTCTCTCAAAAGATGTCAGGGGGGAGGGCTGTGCAAGGCACATCTGTGGGATGCACATTTTCCCCCAAAAGCAAACACAGGAGAACAGATACCACCACCCAAGTGGGCATTTGTGCCCAAGGGACCGCGGGTCATGGGACATAAGCAACAGTACCGATCGGCATCATCTTGCCAGGCGGGGAGCTCGCCCACAGGTAGAAAACCCCTCGACGTTTTCAAGCTTTCTGGAAAACCCCGTTATCCACTTGGTACAACCCAGTCTGCCCTGAATTTTCTGCTGTCACCCAAAGCAAAATGGCGGAAAGGGTTTGTAAAGGCGTGATCCAGGGGAAGCCCGAGAACATAATTAACAAGGGAGAGTTGACCGACTGGTGCAGGTGGGCCTGGTCAGACGCACCAGGCCAGTGAGCTATTCACTGTGACACCTACTGGCCTTGTTTCTTCCCGAAGTCAGTCTTCCTCCACGTGTCACTCCACTCGGGGTCTTCTGACACATCCCACAGATGGGGCGGCTTCAAACAACACACATGTATCCTCTCCTGGTCCTGGAGCCCGGGGGTCTGAGATCCAGGCGGGGATGAAGCTGGGGGTCTGAGATCCAGGCGGGGATGAGGCTGGGGGTCTGAGATCCAGGCGGGGCCGGGGCTAGTTCCTCCTGGAGGCTCCTGGAGAGAATCCATTCCGTGTCTTGGTCAAGAGACACGGGCTGTGTCTATGCTTCTCTCCCGAAGCATTGAGTGGCCTTCTGCACCTTATTTCCAAATGAGGTTCCATCGTGGGGTTTCAGGTGGACATAAATTGTTGGTGGGGTGACACCATTCAATGCCAGACGCCGTCCATGTACCTTCCAAGTCTGGGGAGCCTAGAACTTTCTGGGGAATCCCTTTGTGCTGCAGAAACCCCGAATGTCTTTTCTCTTGCAGCTGATGGGGCCATGTGATCGAGAACAGGGGCGTGCCAAGTGTTGGCATCCCCCTGTGCGAGGATGGAGCTCACAGACTCAGGAGCAAAGAGCCCGTGCCTAGAGGGGGGACACTGCAGGCCCCTGGACCACTGGGGGCAGAGCCCTCGGGGAGTGGGTTCCATGTGTCCTCGTCTGCCCAGCCCCATCCATCCTACCTGCAAGACTGCGGCATCCTGTCCCCTGCTCCCTGATGCTGCCCATATACTTTGTGATGCACGAGGCATGCTGTCCCCTCACCCCCACCTCCTGCCTTACAAGCTCCAACACCCCCCTGCACATACGAGAACCCCACTCCAACCCCAGAACAGAGGCGCTGCCAAGTCCCGTCTGACCTCTGTGTGTCTCCTGCACTCTGTCCCCTGAGCCAGGAAACCCACACACCTGGCTGGTGGCAGGTGGACCCCGAAACCGCAGTCCTTGGGGCACTTGCCCTGGAGCACTGTGCCCCATCCCAGCTGCCTCCCAAAGGAGACACTGAGACTCCACCAGGTGAGCACACGGGTGCCCGTGGGGCTGAGCAGACCTCCAGCGCTGCCTCACTCCCAGACGTGTGATTCCCGAAAAGAGTGTGGAAAACGCATTTTTATATGTTAAAAAGGGGGCGCTGGGTGGCTCCATCAGTTAAGCATGTGCTTTCGGCTCAGGGTCCTAGGATCGAGCCCCACATCGGGCTCCCTGTTCAGCGGGGTCCCTGCTTCTCCCTCTCCCTCTACCTGACGCTCCTGCTTGCTGTCTCTCAAATAAAGAAATAAAATCTTAAAAAGAGAAGCATTCTAAAACTATGCAAAAAAAAAAAAAAAAAACTGCAAGAAATACAGCCAAAATGTTAGCGGTAAATAGATTGAGTTCTCCGTCCCTTTTTCTGTTTGCCGAA
Organism: Neomonachus schauinslandi; assembly: GCF_002201575.2. Taxonomy (NCBI): domain Eukaryota; kingdom Metazoa; phylum Chordata; class Mammalia; order Carnivora; family Phocidae; genus Neomonachus; species Neomonachus schauinslandi. The sequence continues at coordinate 126,131,885 of NC_058419.1, forward strand.
TTTTCCTTAGGAAGCAAGCGGGTGCGGGTTTTAGGAAGGGACCAGAATAACCGTGTTTTGTCAAGATTTAACATCTGCAGGTAGCACTCGATCGCTCCAGGAATGCTGCGGAGATTTCTTCTGCCGAGAGGAGGCGCATCTGATTATTCCGGCTTCTTCCGCGCGCCGTCCCTCCCTGTGTGCGCTTCACCTAATAAAGTGGAATCCCCACTGGGGAGGCCAAGGTGGGGAGGGAGGGGCGCGTGACTCGTTCGCAGTTAAGTTCACTGCACTTTAGGCGGGAGGCATTGCCACCGCGCAGACGGAGCAGGCGAGTGCTTAGGAGAGACCGGGAAGCAGACGGACTGAGCTCGAGGAATTGCTTACGGACACTGGAAAAGCCTGCCGTCCTCAGGTTCAGGCACGACCCAGGGGAGCCCGCCCCACGCATGTGGGAGAAGCGGAGGCGAGGCGTCCCCCCACTCGAGCCAAGTTCTTCCTCCACGGCGAGTTCTAGGAGCGCCTTCAACTGATTAGACGAGGCCCACCCACGCCCCGGAGGACTGGCCGCCTTACTCCATCCGCTGATTCCAAGACTCCTCTCCTCCAAAAACCCGCTCACAGACGCACCAGGGATCGCGTCCAGCCTGGGCAACTGGGACCACTGAGGCCGAGACAGAATTAATGCCCGGAGTGCGACGGGTGGCTGCCGGGCGCGTCTGGCGGGCGCACCGTCCACCCTTCCCGCTGTTGTAGCTCTTGCTCGAGAACCGGGGTCTCTCAATTGGATTTCTCCAGAGCATTGCCTGGGACCGGGGTCCACAGGGCTTCCCTGCACACGCGCGTCTGCCAGGGGCACACCCCGAGATCTGGAGACCTCTGCTGAGCCCCTAGAGCGTCTCCCTCCACCCCACCCACCATCGTTCTGTGACTTCCAGCAGTGTGTCCAGGGTTTCCAACCACCTTCCCCGGCGCTGACTGACCCAGCCGAGCTCCGGCCCGGGGACGCGCTCCTGCACGGATTAACAAAGAAATGGTTTTACGGTGAGTCTTTGCGACCGGCCTGGGTGAGGGAAGCGCTAAATTAAACCCACAGGCTCCGCTCCCTTTTCCTTTATTAGTGTGTATCCAATAGACTCTTTATTTTGCAAAATATATCGATCGGACACCGACTCCCGGATAATGGGCTCCGCCAGTCTGTTAGGAGGATTAAATTATTAGCAATCAATGGAGCCCCTTGGACTGTTGGAACTTGTGTCATGTGTGAAAATAGATGCAAGCCCCTTCCCAACCCAGTGCTCCCCGGAAACGGCTCCATTTGTTTGGAGAAGGTGCATCTTCCATTTATTCCGAGCAACAGGGGACAGGGATGTCCAGCAGCCCCGGGGAGCGAGCTCAGGTTGGAGTCCAGATGGCGGCACCTGCCATGCCGGGCTGAGCTTTGCTTCCTGGACGCTGCCCCTGCCCTCCAGCCCATGACAGGTGAAGCCGACCCGTGTACCTACTCCCTCTGTGTTGCCCCACGGCGTCCCCTTGGCAAGCATGGATGGAGCACGCCCAGGACACACCCTGGTCCAGGAGCCAGGGACCCAACCCCAATGCTGAGGAGGCAGGTCAACACGGACCAAGGACAGCATTTGTCACAGTCGGGCCCCCAGAGGGCAGATCCTCTGCCCGCATGGGGTCGGATCCACGAATTGGGACTTCCCAGGTCCCGGAGGGGAATAATGAGCTCACGAGGCAGCTTCGGAAGGAGAAAGTGAGCTTGCATCACCATTTATCAAGCACCTACTATGCTCTGTGCACCAAGAAGGTGCATTGACCCACATGGACCACATGAACCTTGAGTCAACCTTGAGACACACAGCGCGTGAGTGTGACAGAGAAGCCCCATGGTGATCACTTCCGCCTGGGGGATCTCCCCAGACCTGTGGGGTCGTGGGAGCCAAGAACCGATACCAGCAGCGAGCAGGCTCTGAGGACACCGCCCCGCTGGGCGCACCTGCTTTTGCCTCCAGCGCAGATTGAAGGGGGTAGAATCTCAATGTGCCTACCATGATCCGCTCCACACCCCGTATTGGGCACGTTGCAGGATGGAACAGGCTTGTACCCACCGCTGCTGATGGGTGACCATGCATGGACCTGAGCTCGCATGCCCTGCTTTCCTCAGCTGTCTGTCAGGGTGACGGCAACTCCCCCATGGACGAGGCTTCAGTTAAATGACATTGCACTCACGCCTCCAGGCACGCCCCAGATGCCCCGTGATCCCTGTGTCATGGCTCGGGGATCGCGTGCGGCCCTAGCCTCCGGGAGAAGACTTTTCTTCCCACGTGAACCAGCAGAGGCCAATCTCCCCAGTAATTGTGTCTCCCGTGTGGACGTCTCACGAGCTACTTGAAAGGCTTGCAGGAGACAGATGCAAAACCGTCATTAAGACGTTCGCGCCCGGAATGAGCAAACGAGCCTCATCCAAGGAGGTGTCCGCGCCGGGTCTCCGGAGCCCCATCTGGACCTCCGTGGAGAGTCCCCACCTGCACCGGGGCCCAAACACCTCACTCCTGTGACCAGTCCACCGAGCACGTCCATCCATCCCTCCATCCCTCACCACCTGAGACCCCGGCCACTTCCTCTTTGTTATTCATCCTATTCAAATTCTTTCACTTGCAGCACAAGAGGGCAAGTGCGTCTGTCTTTAATCGATCTAATTATCAGAAAATGCACTTTGCAATCAGCCCCGAACAACACCAGCCTTATTTTCCACGGTGCCAGCCAGCTCTTCTGAAACGTACGGGTCTAATCTCACTCCCTCCACATGTTCAAGCAGATGAAAGTAATTTTGTGCTCAACTGTCTATAAGTAATTAGGCTGTGATGTAAAGGGGTCTTTATGCATCCGTTCGGAATGAGGTATACGGAGTAATTATGAGCAATCCTTTCCCTTAGTAAGACACACCTTATGCATTTTACATGAGCCCCCATTATTAAGCATAACCTGGCTATCAAAGCCTCACGGATCCAATGTTTTCCTTTTCATGTAACAGGCTGAAATTCCCCAGAAATATAATAATTTGAAAACAGGGACGATGGTGATTTGTTTCAGCTGTGATTTGTTAACGTTCCCGTCTTCTTTGTCATCCGCCTGGTAAAGCACTACCCCCCCCACCCCATCCCCACCGGCCGGAGGGCTCCCCCACCCCCCAGGCCAGGTTCTGCACAAACAACTCTTGCTTCTTCCCCGAGAGCCGGGCATTAATATGCAGGAGGGGTCTTCCAGCCATCCTGCGTGTCAGACACACAGACCGAATCCCTTAATCTTATTAATTAGGAGGTCAGAAGAGAGCTGTGTTTTGCTAAAAGCAAAGTCACACCAGCTCCCCGGCCGAGGTGGCCGGCCGCCGACTTCAAAGACACGGCCCGATGCGTCCGCCGCGTGCTCGCTCCACGCAGACCCATGGCGGGGGGTCCAGTGCAAGCAGCGTGCGACGCACTCGGGGACACCTTGTCCCTGGGGCGGTGTGGGATCCAGGCGGTCCGAGCATCGGCCAGGTCTGGCCTCCCCGTCCTGCCCACGTGGTACGAGGCTCTCCTTCAGTCTGGCGTGACGACCGTGGACCATCCCAGCCCACAGACGTTTGGGGACCGAAGCAGAAAGACACGGAGCACGATTGTGAAGATGTGTCCGAGATGTTGGATTTGGTTTTTCACAGCCCAACAGACCCCCCCCCACCCCCCAGTTTCAACCGGAAACACCGAAGTAACTGCGAGTTTTCCCAAGACGGTCCTACACCGTGTGGGGTGTTGAGACGTGGGTGGCCGAGCATCACCCCAAATGTGCATCAATAGGTCCATGCACACAGGGGAATAGGACTGACTCGGCCACGAACAGGAACACCTGTTATAGGGGCGGGGTCTCCTTTTGCAAGGTGAGAATGTTCCGGAACCAGAGATACGGGGCATGTGCTCAGCGTCCCTGAACGGTATGTGTAAAAATGAGCGATTTTGTAATACGTATAAAATATAGCATGAAAGTCTGCCCTGCAAACATTCAGCGCCTCCTGTATACCATGAGCAGGTGGGGTGCACAAAGGCGGGTCCCCGGATGCAGGAAACCACCGAGTGCGATGGGACATTCGGCCGTTATCGGGAAATTGATTCAAGGAAGAAGGATCAGGATGAGCGTAGGGGTTGCCAGCCTCATGCCCCCTCCCCGCCAGGGCGGCTTTTTGGGAGGGACAGCTCCTGATCTCAGTGTGAACAGGGATGGGGGGTTTCAGGGACAGGACTGCGCACACAGAGGCCCAGCCCAGGGAAATGGGCACAGACTCAGAGCTTATGGCTCATTGGTCACTCACACAGCAAGGAACACAGATTCACCCGACGTGGACGGAGGCCGGATGTGACGTGGCTGATTATAGCCACAATGAGCTGCACCGTCCTCTGGGCCTGGATGTCAGCAGGATCCTGTCCCCCCTGTGTCCATCCTGCAGGGAGTCCCCATGTCCACTATGCATGGGACACCCCACGTCCCACTGTCTGCCCTGTCCTGTGGGCCTGGAAGTCAGCAAGGTCCCGTCTATCCTGCAGGGAGTCCCCACGTCCACTGTGCATGGGACACCCCATATCCCAGTGTCTGCACCGTCCTCTGGGTGTGGATGTCAGCAGGATCCCGTCCCCTCTGTGTTCATCCTGCAGGGAATCCCCATATCCACTGTGCATGGGACACCCCACATCCCACTGTCTGCCCTGTCCTATGGGCCTGGAAGTCAGCAAGGTCCCGTCTATCCTGCAGGGAGTCCCCACGTCCACTGTGCATGGGAAACTGCACCTCCGAGTGTCTGCACCGTCCTCTGGGCTTTCTTCCTGTTGATCTGGCTCTTATCAGTTTCATTTGCAGGCCCCAGTCACAGAATCTAAGAGGATAGAGGAAAGGTATTTTGTCTCCTGCAGAGGGCTCAGCACAATGGACATCAATGCCTGCATCAGGGGAGGTGGGCACAGTTCTTCCAGGGAGTTTCCACATCCCTCAACCCATTCCCCAGTCCCTGGAAGGGGGTGGCGGTAACAGGTAATTGAGTAGAGGAGGGGACAGGGACCAGAATGGATGACGGAAGGCTCTGCAAACAGTGTAGAAAGCATCACTTCCTCTGAGCACCTGCTTTCCAAAGGGACCGGTGGCACAGGAGCCCAACCACGGGATTACCGTGGGGAACAGGACTCAGCCCCGCAAAGGAACGGAGGTCTGATACCTGCCGCCCGCAGACGGAGCTCCAGGACACGATGCGCCGCGAGAGAAGCAGACGCACGAGGCCCCACCGTGCGTGATCCCACAGACTGAAAAATGTGCAAAACAGGCAAATGCATGGACAGAAAGCGGGTCAGTGGCTGCCGGCGCTGGGCAGGGGACGGGGACTGAGAGCTCGTGCCCATGGAGGGTCTCTCTGGAGGGGATGAGAACGTTCTGGAGCCAGACACACGGGTGGTAAATGTGCTAAACACCTCTGAGTTATTACCCGACGGCGGCTGATTTTCCGTTGTGCGAGTTTCATCTCTGCTGTCAGAAACGGGGGGACCTGCCTGTGCGCAGTCAGGTTATTATGTGAGGCTCCGTGCACCCCGTGGGTCCCAGAGCACCCCAGACCCGGAAGCACAAACTACCACGTCCCCTGCACTCGCTGGTGCTCGGTCGCGCGTTTGGCATACGGGAAATTTGGTTGCGCATGCATCTCCGCTTGCCAGCAGAGGTCCGCGCGGGTCATCCGCAACGAAAACAAAAACAGAAATAATAAAGAATTGAGTTTTCTTTCGTGGACGTGCGCGGAGGTATGGGGTCGCCTTCTTAAAAACACGCCCATCACACCGACCCCAGAAGGATCCACAAGGTTCTCGTGGACTTTGCAAAGAGAGCGTTTCCCTGTGGAGAGGCGGGAGGGCATGCCATTTGCAGCCAAGGGTGATGTCTCCTCCACGGAGAGGCTCTTTGGGATAGCCTCCCCGACCCCCCCGGTGGCACTCATCTCGACCTTGGGATAAATAATCAGGTCGTATTCCCACAATCGATTTGCCTGCACCATAGATGGTGGCCGCTCGCCCGTAATTGTGGGCTTGGGAAGCATCCAGCTTCTTCTTCCCGTTGTTCTGCTAAAGCGGTTAAGAGATCTAACCCCCTAATAGCCGCAGGGAAAAGGGGAAAAACACACAGGCCATGCACGCATGGGGTGGGGGGAAGACTATTACTTCAGACACTTAAATCCTCCCTGCCGTCGGGCTAATTGCTCCGTTGAAAATGTCCTGCAGGAGAGAGAGGTCAGAACCGTATTTTTTTCTTACCTCATCCGCGTCACACTCTCGTCCCAGAGGATCCCGGCGTTTCTGCACAACGTCGAGATGCCGTCTGCAGGAGCATCTGACGCCGGCGGGGCAGAAAGCCCCCGTGTGGGGGGCGGGTGGCCCGCGTGCTCGGAGATGGGTGTGGAACACATAACGCGGCTGACCTCACCAACCCATTCCCAGAAAGCATGGATCCTGGAATGCACCGATCCTGGAATGCACAAAATATCACTGCGATAAAAAAAAAAAAGAAAGAAAGAAATTCAACGCTGACCACCAAAATGTGGTTGTCTGGGGGCCTCCTTGCTCTTCCCCTGCGGGAGAAAAATAAAAAGCTATCATTTGGCATATTTTTAAATAAAATGAAATTGCAGTCGAAATGCACAGGGCGTCCCAGGATTTTCACACCCCCGCCCCAGCAAGGGCTACCTAGGACTGTGCCTGCAGGAGAAGCTTGCGGCATGGAAAACAGAAAATCTGGCCCCGATTAGGGCATCTTGCACAAGAAACGGTGAGGCCGATGGTGGCTTTCTCGCCTCATCCTTCGGGGTTGCTCTCCCTGCGGTTCATGACCCAACGCATGGTCTTCCCCAAACGCAAGCATTTCAGGGGTCTGCGTCAGCAGCCTCAGACGGCATGCTTTCATTTATCATAGTCCTACAGGCTGTACGTCCGAGGTCGGGGGGCCAGCGAGGGCAGGTGTACGGACAAGTACCCCCTTCTCATACCCTCCCCACTAGGCAGGCAGCAAACAAACACCGGGCAGACCCCCTTGCGTCTCTTCTTATGAGAGCACGAATCCCATGACCTCATCCCCCTCCTCGAACCCCACCTCCAAATCCCATTACACAAGGGGTTATAGCTCCACGTATGAATCTGGGGAGACAGAAGCACTGGGTCCAAGGCACCGAGGGTGCAGAAAGGCCTGGCTTTGCGTGCATGTCCACAGAGCACCAGACTGTGGCCGAGCACAGATACGGCACCAGGGGCCCTGGTCTCCAGGCTGGTAGTGGGATGCAGGAACAGGGTGTGCTGTGGGGAATCTGCATGTCTCTAGTCCATATTCAACACTGGTTGGTCAGCGGTGTTTGGAAAGAATTCCATCAAGGCCATGCACCGCCCGCAGCCGGCAGGTCCCAGGTGCAGCCCAGCGAATCCCAGGTGCAGCCCGGCGGGTCCCACATGCAGCCCAGGACCATTCCCCGAAGGGCTCAGGTTAGACCCCATGTAGGGTGACAGATAAGGAAGGTGTCTCTCCTCAACAGTCCTCGGTCTGTAGGGCAGGAGGTGTCTCCCTCCTCCTGGGGAGAAACCAAAGCTAAAGAAATTGGAGAGATTCTTTGCATTTAGGAGACACCCATTGCCTTTTATCACTTTCCATAATCTTATCTTAAAAAAAAAAAAAAAGCAAGGCTAATTGGGTGCTTTCCCCCATACAGTGAGTGTGTAGGATCAGTAACACTAACAATCTTAAAAAGGGAAGTATATTGAGCCTGTGGATTTGCACAAGTATCTGCTTTATGTATATATATGACATTTTAACTTTTGACTGGCTCAGGCAACCAGGAAAAGAGAGAAATGAGGGTGATTTTCCATCATCACATGCTTTAAAAACAAATTTTCCAATCCAGATGTCCTTCACCTCGTAGCCTCTGGAATGTTTGCTTGGGGATATTTCGCGCCGAGGACACGGGACGCATCCCACAGAAACCACTGCCCACTACGAGTGAGTTTTGCAGAACAAGATTTTGAACCTTTTGACACAAATAAACCAAGAAGCCAAATACACACAAATTGAGCAGATATCCGGAGCCACGTGGGACTGGCCCAGAAATCACCGCGGGTTTTAAGATGAGGAAACCCTTAAACGGTGCAACTTCGGGTCCTCATTTTCCGGAATAAGGACCCGAGCCACGACGGCCCCTGTCATAGGTAGGGATCCCTCCTGTCAGAGGCACGTGGGACGACGCTCCGGGCTTTGCAAGGGGAACAAAACACTCAATCATTTTTTTCAAACATGTCGGTCTTGGCGAAGCCCAATTTCTTTTTTTTTTTTTTTAACTTGTGTTTCTCTGCATTTTTACGACCATGGGTGTCTGGAGGGGAATGTAATCCACTCAGCAGATGGGTGTTATTGTGCTCAGGGGGCAGGTCCCCGAGTTTAGGCGTCTGCTTTAGGCGGTTCCATCCAACCGTGTCACCGAGGGGCAAACGTCACTTCCCACGTGGATCGCTCGAGACACGGAACACGAAATACTGCAGGGACTCGCCCAGAAGCTACAGACTGGGCAAAGAAAGTTAGCAGGGGAACCAGAAGGCACGCCTGCCCAGATTAACCTCACCTGGTGGTTTGGAACCACGCCGTTTCTAGAAGGCATCCTGGCGTGGCGGCGGGGGCAGGACAGCGCACACGTGTCCTGTCGACCGGAGCAAGAGAATCGTGAAAACGGAGCAGACACCACCTGCGCGCACCCTCCGTTCCACGTGGCCGCTCGCGCCTGCTGAGCTCCAGTGGGGTTAGGGCCGCGGGGATGGTGCGCAGGGACCGAGCTTGCAAAACGATGCGCTCTGTTCAGAAAGCTGCATTGGGGGAGTGGGGCTCGCACACCCTCTTATCATCCATTTACCCCATTTACTGAGAAGGGAGAGCCCGAGAGGTAAGGATCTCTTTACAGGAAAATAATCGAACTGAATCTCTGCCAGGGAAGAGGGGAGGAGCCCCTGGTCCTTCCAAGGAGGAGCCCCCAGTCCATCCACAGAGGATGGGAGGAGCCTCTGTCCATCAGGGAAGAGGGGAGGAGCCTCTGTCCATCAGGGAGGAGGGGAGGAGCCTCTGT